>NW_028221177.1:47500-191669 GCF_045865225.1 Trachurus japonicus | reverse complement strand
CCTAGTGGTTAGCTTGCTGGTCTGAAGACCTGAGGGTTGCTGGTTCAAATCTTGCCTGAACAACAATTATAGTGAATTATTTTCCCAGTCGTCCTCTGTTGACTTCTGATAACTTGCTTCATGTTGAAACTGCTGCTCTCAGCCTGAAATTCACAGAAATTTTCATTCTAAGTCATTCAAGCTTGACTCTCAAGCTTTCTTGATGTTGACAGTGTGCAGATCATTAACAGACAACAGTCTCTGCAACTGTGTGTGCACTGTGGCCTAGAGGCAGAGTGGAAGTCTACTGACCATGAGATTGTGGGTTCGATTCCGACCTTGGTCAAACATTTGTATGGTGGTCACTGCTTGCACTATTTGCTAATTCTGCAACAGAAAACAAAAGTCTCATATTCATCAAACCTCTACTTCAGTATTAGTGTTGGAATAGCCCAGTGGATAAGGTTCCTGCCATCTAACCACAAGGTCACTGGTTCAAATCCCACCTGAGCAGTCTTGTTAGTGTGTCAGCAACTTTGAACTTTAAAGACCCGCTCCCATGAAAATCATGTTTTTCGTGCTTTTCACAAGTTCCTGTGGCATTTTTCTTGTGTTAGAGCACATATCAGCAGAAAAGGAAGTGCAAAATTGCATTTCTGAGTTTTTCTGCCTTCAAATTGCTGTGAACCAATGGCAGACGCAAACTGGCAGTTTCAGGGAGACTGGAGCTGACGTGTCACAGCTCCAGGGGAGGGCACTAATGCTACAAGCTCCTAGCCTCGTAAACCAGCCTCTCGCAGAAATGCATTTCATTTCATTTCATTTCATTTGGGGTGGGCGGCAGCAGGGCGGGAGTAGTAGCAAAGACGGTTTAATATCTTTGGTAGTAGCGTTGACAGACAACCCCATTCAGCCAATCAACAAGTTGGTTGTAGCGACGGGGCTTTGCACCAGTCGGTCCCTGATTGGCCAACGTGCTGTGTCAATCACAGCGGCGACGCTGATTGGCTCGGCCTTCTGAGGGTTTCAGTCGAAACGCTTAGAATGGGGATGAGGCCAGACTCTCCCTCGGAATGAAATGAAATGCACTTCCGCGAGAGGCTGGTTTACGAGGCTAACAAGCTCCCACCCCGTTCTTCATCTGGCTCAGAGGTGAAAGCCTTGGCAGCTCGGTGTAGCTGTCAAGGTATAACAGGTATAGCTCACCTGGCACCCTGATGGGGTACGAGGAGGTGGCTGGGCGGGTGCAAAACAGCGCAGTCTCCGCCCACCCCCAGAGGTGAATTGCTAATGTGCATGGCTAATGAGCTGGTTTTAAAATGGCCGAAAAGGGTTGCGGTAAAGGTTTATTGATCATGAGGTCATGGGTTCGATTCCTTACTTTTTTTTTTAAGCAGAAGCCAGTGATCCTCTTATCAAAGGTTTTCTTTACCCCTCACATACTGTCTCTGTCTGTAGCCTAGTGGTTAGCTTGCTGGTCTGGAGACCTGAAGGTTGCTGGTTCAAATCTTGCCTCAACAACAATTATAGTGAATTATTTTCCCAGTTGTCCTCTGTATTTTCTCCAGTTTTGTAGCCACACTTGTCTTCTGGCTAAAATTCTGGTCAAAAATGCAAAGAGACTTAGATAATAATTTAAAATATTTTTTAAATGCAGCCAGGGAGCTCTCTGCTCTCATACAGCTCAATGCATTTTTTTCACAGCAGCAGGAGAAGGAGCTCAACTTTGTAACTTGCTGTTAAGTGCTTTTTAAATCATTTTAATTCACCAAAAAATAGTCACAGGTCACAAAAAAGTCATCTTCTTACTTGGTGTGGCTAATTTACTCATTTCTCTTTATTTTAAGCATCATTGAAAAATCTCACATTCATCAAAGTCTCAACCTCTCTTACTCATAACTCTGTCTGTAGTCCAGTTGGTAAGATGTCCGCTTGCCAACCCCAAGGTCACTAGTTCGAATCCAGGCTGAGCAATCTTGTTATGTTATGTTGAATTCTGCTCCCCTCCATCACCCTCAATTGGTTACAGGTGGTCGTTAAGAGACGCATTAATTGCTAGTGCCACCATTTGCAGCACATCATCAAATTACAATGGCAACATGCTTTAGTCTGTGCTCTCTGTGGCGAAGTGGCAGAGTAAAGGTTTACTGATCATGAGGTCATGGGTTCGATTCCTGCCTCATTCATGTAGTACTTTCTGCTAGAGACTTCATTCAAATTCTGATTTGTAGACAAACTTCTAATGGCTCATTTATGATGCTTTTATAAAGACCCACTCCGTGAAAATCGTGTTTTTTGAGCTTTTCACATGTTCCTGTGGCATTTTTCTTGTGTTAGAGCACATATCAGCAGAAAAGGAAGTGCAAAATTGCATTTCTGAGTTTTTCTGCCTTCAAACTGCTGTGAACCAATGGCAGACTCAAACTGGCAGTTTCAGGGAGACTGGAGCTGATGTGTCACAGCTCCAGGGGAGGGCACTAGTGCTACAAGCTGCCGCTCCGTTCTTCATCTGGCTCAGAGGTGAAAGGCTTGGCAGCTCAGTGTAGCTGTCAAGGTATAATAGGTATAGCTCACCTGGTAGAGCAGCTATCACTGTGAGCAAGGACTATGCTCCAGTCTGTGATCGAATCCCAGTGTAGAGTTTTACACTAAATGCGCTGAATCTGTAATTATACAATGTCCAGCTGTCAGCAACCGGGGGGCAAAGTCAAAGTCTTCTGACCATGAGATTGTGGGTTCAATTCCTACCTTGGTCAACCATTTGTATGGTCATCACTGCTTGCACTATTTTTACAAAAGTGTCCTCTACTTACTTGTTGTGGTTAATTTCTGCACTTTCCTTACTTTTTTTTCTAAGCAGAAGCCAGTGATCCTCTTATAAAAGGTTTTCTTTGCCCCTCATATACTGTCTCTGTCTGTAGCCTAGTGGTTAGCTTGCTGGCCTGATGACCTGAAGGTTGCTGGTTCAAATCTTGCCTCAACAACAATTATAGTGAATTATTTTCCCAGTCGTCCTCTGTTGACCTCTGATAACTTGCTTCATGTTGAAACTGCTGCTCTCAGCCTAAAATTCACAGAAATTTTCATTCTAAGTCATTCAAGCTTGACTCTCAAGCTTTCTTGATGTTGACAGTGTGCAGATCATTAACAGACAACAGTCTCTGCAACTGTGTGCGCACTGTGGCCTAGAGGCAGAGTGGAAGTCTAATGACCATGAGGTTGTGTGTTCGATTCCGACCTTGGTCAAACATTTGTATGGTGATCACTGCTTGCACTATTTGCTAATTCTGCAACAGCGTTCAGTTGCTATCAGCAGTCACACCATTTCCATTCTTGGAAATGCTTTTTCTAGTTAGTGTGACTGCTGAAGCAGTCACACTATTGTTCTTCTGTTTGGCCATTTTCTTCCGCCTTTTTACGGTCTTCTTCTAGTCCTTCATACTTTGTGCTATTTCAACAATTCATATATCAAAACGTGCAGCTTCTTTTGAACTTTATCGGCATTACTTTTCTCTTTTTAACTATTTATACTTTTTCAAATATTTAACTTTTTCACAAGAAATCTCACATTCATCAAAGTCTCAACCTCTCTTCTTCACAACTCCACTGTAGTGTAGGGGTTAGGGTAATTGCTTGCCAACCCTAAGGTCACTGGTTCGAATCCAAGGGAAGAACTCTTGTTATGTTATGTTGAATTCTGCTCTCCTCCACTGCCTTCAATTGGTTACAGGTGTTTGTTATCTCCTTGATTACTCGTACCAGTTTGCAGCACATCATCACATTACAATGAATGACAACAGTCTTGGAAGCAGTGTGCTCTCTGTAGCCGAGTGGCAGAGTAAAGGCTTAGTGATCATATGGTCACGGGTTCGATTCCTGCCTCAGTCATTTCACATCATTGCTTGACTTTTGATTCCAATTATTCAGCTGTCATTGGACAGTCTTTGATTCCTCATAGTATAAAGCTCATTGTAACTCAGGTTCTCTGTGGCCATATGGTTAGTGCTCAGCCTGAAATTCACAGACATTTTCATTCTAAGTCATTCAAGCTTGACTCTCAAGCTTTCTTGATGTTGACAGTGTGCAGATCATTAACAGACAACAGTCTCTGCAACTGTGTGTGCACTGTGGCCTAGAGGCAGAGTGGAAGTCTAATGACCATGAGGATGTGGGTTCGATTCCGACCCTGGTCAAACATTTGTATGGTGATCACTGCTTGCACTATTTGCTAATTCTGCAACAGCGTTCAGTTGCTGTCAGCAGTCACACCATTTCCATTCTTGGAAATGCTTTTTCTAGTTCTTACTACTTTCCGCCTTTCCATGGACTTAAACTAGTCCTTCATACTTTGTGCTATTTCAACAATTCATATATCAAAACGTGCAGCTTTTTTAAAACTTTATCGGCATTACTTTTCTCTTTTAAACTATTTATACTTTTAAAAATATTTAACTTTTTCTGCAAATTTTTTCCCATAGGAATGCATTGAAAACGTCTTCAAACTTTTAAAATCTTCTTACTACTTTGAACCTCTAAAACTTCAGCATACTTTCTCCCACAGACTCCATTTGACTTTTAAACTGTAGACAAACTTTTAATCTATTCACATATTACTCAGCTTATTGATATCTTCAACAGTTTTAGATTGTTGGCTGTTTTAAAATCATTAGAATTTTTGACAAAATCCAACTTTATAATGGTTGTGTATTGCGTTTAACGAGCAGGGCTTAGAGTGAGTGACATCATCGTTAGAGTGAGAGGGATCGAAAAAACATTCAGGATTTTTTCTGGATAAATTGCCAGCACGGCCACAAATTAAACTCTAGGAAATCATCCTCTCCGGTTTGTAGCCACACTTGTCGTCTCTCATCTGATGTGCTCAAAACAGCAGACAGACTTACAGAATTGTCTCAATGAGCCTAATTGTCCAGCTAGACCCGCTCCAGTGGCTCATCCACTTCAATATAAAAGTAGTAGCTGATTTTTTTAGAAAAACAGAAATGCCCCCCTTTTCTACCCTGCGACGGCAAGAAAAGTTTTTGCCCTACAAACATTTAATTCACATTGGCTCGCTCAGGAAGGTCTCCTTGCCCCAGTAGTCATGGCCACATTCTGATAAGAGGTACGGTTCTCTTTTTATGGGCTGTTTTCGGAAGCTGCTCCAAGCTCAAATCTCTCTGCTCTGCTCTGCTCTGTGTGCAGTGGCCAGCTGTTGGGGCCAGCTCGTTATCATGTCTATAAATAGATGTTTTTAAACACAGCCCCACACAGACACATGATAAACCAGACTGACAGAGGATGTCCACGCACAAACACAGGCATCACACTCACACAGACAGACACACACGGACACTCACACATGCACGCATACACAAACAGACAAACACACAAACACAACACTGTTCCACACAGTAAAATGTAAGCAGTTAAAAGTCACCATGGTAACTTCTGAGGGCAGGCTGCCACACAGGTGTAATCAATCAGATCATTAGGGAGGGAGGAGTTTTACTTTCTGCACATGTACACGCAGACAGAGAGACCGTCAGACTCACACACCCAGACACACACACACACACACACACACACACACACACAGGTTTTCAGCTCAAATTCATCAGGCTCTCAATTATTTTATACTTTTGATGTAAACATCTCCAACAATGTATATTTTTCTCATGAATTTAAGTTCAGACGTTTAGTCTTTCCAACTCTATTAATAGTAGTACAATTACAGGTGGAGCCTAGGACATAGGATGCAGCTTTTAACATGTGTTCTATCTATCTATCTATCTATCTATCTATCTATCTATCTATCTATCTATCTATCTATCTATCTATCTATCTATCTATCTATCTATCTATCTATCTATCTATCTATCTATCTATCTATCTATCAAAGGTGGCCCCTTGCCAATCCCAAGGTCACAGGTTCAAATCCAGGTTGAGCACTCTTGTTATGTTATGTTGAATTCTGCTCCCCTCCATCACCCTCAATTGGTTACAGGTGTTCGTTAAGAGACGCATTAATTGCTTCTGCCACCGTTTGCAGCACATCATCACATTACAATGGCAACATGCTTATGTCTGTGCTCTCTGTGGCGAAGTGGCAGAGTAAGACAACAGTCTTTACAACTGTGTGTGCACTTTGGCCTAGAGGCAAAGTCAAAGTCTAGTGACCATGAGATTGTAGGTTCGATTCCTACCTTGGTCAACCATTTGTATGGTGATCACTACTTGCACTATTTTCACAAAAAAGTCCTGCAAAAGTCTTGCACTGTGAGCAAGGACTATTTTCCGGTCTGGGATCGAATCCCAGTGTGGAGTTTTACACTAAATGCGCTGAATCTGTAATTGTACAATGTCCAGCTGTCAGCAACCGGGGGATGGGGTGAGAGGAGGTGGCTGGGCGGGTGCAAAACAGCGCAGTCTCCGCCCTCCCCCCAGAGGTGAATTGCTAATGTGCATGGCTAATGAGCTGGTTTTAAAATGGCCGAAAAGAGTCGCGGAAGCGGGACTTTAAGCATCATTGAAAAATCTCACATTCATCAAAGTCTCAACCTCTTGTAACCCATATGGTTACGAAGCCCATACATGTAATTTAAATGTAGTTCCCGTGTCCCGCCGCTAGGTGGCGTATCAGCCCCGCGTTCATTTTTATTGTCGCTGAGCACGCTCTGAGCACGCACTGCTCACGCCCATACACAGAGCCACACTCACTGCCGATACACCGATCCCACCGAGCAACACACCTGCTAGTGAGCTGCCGGACCTAGGTATGGAAAGTGACGAAAAACACATCAATTCACAATTATTCTTTGCACAGTGTGTTGATAAACCTTTCGTTTATTAGGAAAGAGTCTGTGAATGTTGTGGAAAGAGAGAGAGGAGCCGCTACGACCGTGTTAAGCCTTTGTTCGGACTCCGGTAAGCTATGAGCTACATGCTAAGATGCTAAGATACTAGGCCTTGGTATTAGCCTGTTGATAATTAGCTCATGTGAAGATATTGCTTACTGACACACTTTAATAAAACCAGTCGGAGTTAGTATCAAATGTTTTCATCCACTTTGATATTGTTGTATCATTGTGTTATGTGAGAAAAACAACTTTAAAAAGATCGGTAAATGCCGTGCTAATGCTAATCGCGGTTAGCGCCGCTATGCTAGCTCAGGTAGCCTGCTAAGCAGGTAGTATAGGTGCTAATGGTGTAGCCGGCTAAGCTAGTGGGCCACCACCTTGTTGAATGAAAGAAATAAATGGGGATATGATGATAGGCTCTAAGAATGTCATGCTACTGTACTGTTTTGTGTACAAAAGGTGATTTATTTCATTGTGGTTGTTTAATTACTCATGATGATTTAAAAGAGTGAATTAATTAAATTCATTTATGGTTTAAAAGGTTAAAAAAGATAAATGTATTGAAGTTAAAAGATAAATATTCATTTAAAAAGCTGTTTAAAAATATAAATACTGCTTAAAAAGACAATTAAGTCTATTTATGTTAAAAATATGAGTTCATAAGGAATAGTTAAGTTAAAATAACTCTACTATGAGTGTGTACACTATCATTTATGATGATTTAAACTGTGTATGTACTAAATTTGATTATAAATAATTAGAGAAATTAGAGAAGAAGTCAGAGAAGAAGTAGTAGAAAAGTCAACATGAACATGGTATTAATTGAATGTGTTTCTACACCTTCTGTGTAGACTGGTTTTTTATTTCTACCGGATCAAAAGATTGACCAGCAAGAATTCTGAACCTGCCGGTTCAGTGGCGAGCCAGGAGATCGAGAGAACAGAGAACGGAGAACGGGATCCACTCCAAAGAAAGACTTCTACTTACTGCACTCTGATACAGATAAGAACGTTCACCACAAAATCTACCCGGGTAGTAGAAGAACTGACTGATACACACACACATCAAACACGGAACTGAACTTTATTCTTCTGAAAAAGAAGGACAAGGACAATTTATTTTGAACTTTTGTTTTATTTTTTTATTTTATTTATTTTTATTAAAGAGCTCTATTTTGTATTTTGTTTTGGGGGGTTTTCAAATTCCATGCACTGCAAAATAATACTGTTGTGGATGCAATAAATGATCGCTGTTCAACTTCAACTACTTCGAGTCCAGCTTTCTGAACCTAGAGAATGTGGTTTCCTGCTAATATTGAGGTTAAAAGGGCTACACTCTACTTCATCATAAGTGTTGGAATGGCCTAGTGGATAAGATTCCTGCCATCCAACCACAAGGTCACAGGTTCAAATCCCGCCTGAGCAGTCTTGTTAGTGTGTCAGCAACTTTGAACTTTAAAGACCCGCTCCCATGAAAATCATGTTTTTCGTGCTTTTCACAAGTTCCTGTGGCATTTTTCTTGTCTTAGAGCACATATCAGCAGAAAAGGAAGTGCAAAATTGCATTTCTGAGTTTTTCTGCCACTTTCTCACATTCATCAAAGTCTCAACCTCTCATCTCCACAGCTCTACTCTAGTGTAGTTGTTAGGGTGGCTGCTTGCCAACCCTAAGGTCATTGGTTCGAATCCAGGTTGAGCACTCTTGTTATGTTATGTTGAATTCTGCTCCCCTCCCCCACCCTCAATTGGTTACAGGTGGTCGTTAAGAGACGCATTAATTGCTAGTGCCACAGTTTGCAGCACATCATCACATTACAATGGCAACATGCTTATGTGTGTGCTCTCTGTAGTAACTTTCCTTACTTTTTTTTTTAAAGCAGAAGCCAGTGATCCTCTTATTAAAGGTTTTCTTTGCCCCTCACATACTGTCTCTGTCTGTAGCCTAGTGGTTAGCTTGCTGGGCTGAAGAACCTCTCTTCTCCACAACTTTGTCTGTAGTCCAGTTGGTAAAGTGGCTGCTTGCCAACCCTAAGGTCACTAGTTCGAATCCAGGCTGAGCAACCTTGTTATGTGTGTGCACTGTGGCCTAGAGGCAGGGCGGAAGTCTATTGACCATGAGGTTGTGGCTTCGCTTCCGACCTCGGTCAAACATTTGTATGGTGATCACTGCTTGCACTATTTGCTAATTCTGCAACAGCTTTCAGCAGTCACACCATTTCCATTCTTGGAAATGCTTTTTCTAGTTCAGCATTCACACTATTGTTATTCAAATCTTTATTCTCTTTTTTTATTAGTGTGACTGCTGAAGCAGTCACACTATTGTACTTCTGTTTGGCCATTTTATTCCGCCTTTTTACGGTCTTCTTCTAGTCCTTCATACTTTGTGCTATTTCAACAATTCATATATCAAAACGTGCAGCTTTTTTTGAACATTATTGGCATTACTTTTCTCTTTTTAACTATTTATACTTTTTCAAATATTTAACTTTTTCTGATTTTTTTCAGCTTTATAATGGGTGTGTATTGCGTCTAACGAGCAGAGCAAGAGTGGTGTCAGAGTGGATAGAGGCAAAAAAACATTCTAGAGTTTTTCTGGCTAAACTGTCAGCACGGCCACAAATTAAACTCTAGACAAATTATTTTCTCCAGTTTTGTAGCCACACTTGTCTTCTGGCTAAAATTCTGGTCAAAAATGCAAAGAGACTTAGATAATAATTTAAAATATTTTTTTAAATGCAGCCAGGGAGCTCTCTGCTCTCATTCAGCCCAATGCATTTTTTTCACATCAGCAGGAGAAGGAGCTCAACTTTGTAACTTGCTGTTAAGTGCTTTTTAATTCATTTTAATTCACCAAAAAATAGTCACAGGTCACAAAAAGGTCCTCTTCTTACTTGGTGTGGCTAATCTATACTCATTTCTTTTTATTTTAAGCATCATTGAAAAATCTCACATTCATCAAAGTCTCAACCTCTCTTCTCCACAACTCCACTGTAGTGTAGGGGTTAGGGTGGCTGCTTGCCAACCCTAAGGTCACTGGTTCGAATCCAAGGGAAGAACTCTTGTTATGTTATGTTGAATTCTGCTCTCCTCCCCCGCCTTCAATTGGTTACAGGTGTTTGTTATCTCCTTGATTACTCATACCAGTTTGCAGCACATCATCACATTACGATGAATGACAACAGTCTTGAAAGCAGTGTGCTCTCTGTAGCCGAGTGGCAGAGTAAAGGTTTAGTGATCATATGGTCATGGGTTCGATTCCTGCCTCAGTCATTTCACATCATTGCTTGACTTTTGATTCCAATTATTCAGCTGTCATTGGACAGTCTTTGATTCCTCATAGTATAAAGCTCATTGTAACTCAGGTTCTCTGTGGCCATATGGTTAGTGTGTTAGGTGTTGTGCTATTTCAACAATTCATATATCAAAACGTGCAGCTTTTTTTGAACTTTATCGGCATTACTTTTCTCTTTTTAACTATTTATACTTTTTCAAATATTTAACTTTTTCTGCAAATTAAACTCTAGACAAATTATTTTCTCCAGTTTTGTAGCCACACTTCTCTTCTGGCTAAAATTCTGGTCAAAAATGCAAAGAGACTTAGATAATAATTTAAAATATTTTTTAAATGCAGCCAGGGAGCTCTCTGCTCTCATTCAGCCCAATGCTGAGAGTTCTCCACAACTCTGTCTGTAGTCCAGTTGGTAAGGTGGCCGCTTGCCAACCCCAAGGTCACTAGTTCGAATCCCGGCTGAGCAATCTTGTTATGTGATGTTGAATTCTGCTCCCCTCCCCCACCCTCAATTGGTTACAGGTGTTCGTTAAGAGACGCATTAATTGCTTCTGCCACCGTTTGCAGCACATCATCACATTACAATGGCAACATGCTTATGTCTGTGCTCTCTGTGGCGAAGTGGCAGAGTAAAGGTTTATTGATCATGAGGTCATGGGTTCGATTCCTTACTTTTTTTTTTAAGCAGAAGCCAGTGATCCTCTTATCAAAGGTTTTCTTTACCCCTCACATACTGTCTCTGTCTGTAGCCTAGTGGTTAGCTTGCTGGTCTGGAGACCTGAAGGTTGCTGGTTCAAATCTTGCCTCAACAACAATTATAGTGAATTATTTTCCCAGTTGTCCTCTGTTGACTTCTGATAACTTGCTTCATGTTGAAACTGCTGCTCTCAGCCTGAAATTCACAGAAATTTTCATTCTAAGTCATTCAAGCTTGACTCTCAAGCTTTCTTGATGTTGACAGTGTGCAGATCATTAACAGACAACAGTCTCTGCAACTGTGTGTGCACTGTGGCCTAGAGGCAGAGTGGAAGTCTAATGACCATGAGGTTGTGGGTTTGATTCCGACCTTGGTCAAACATTTGTATGGTGATCACTGCTTGCACTATTTGCTAATTCTGCAACAGCGTTCAGTTGCTATCAGCAGTCACACCATTTCCATTCTTGGAAATGCTTTTTCTAGTTATTAGTGTGAATGCTGGAAGCATTCACACTATTGTTATTCAAATCTTTATTCTCTTTTATTAGGGCCGCGGGCAATCGCACCGGGCACTGGTCCCAACAGCTATGAAATAGCTGCAGGGACCAGCTATGAAATAGCTGCAGGGACCAGCTATGAAATAGCTGCAGGGACCAAAAAAATCCACACAATAACAGTAATAGCTGGTCCCTGCAGCTATTGTCAGCACGGCCACAATTTACACTCTACATACATAATTTTTTCAGAATTTGTAAGACAAACTTGTTATCTATCAATTCATGTGCTCAAAATATCAGAGAGACTCACAGAACTTACAGAATCAGCCTCTGAGTGCGGCCACGTCTGTCCCTGCTCCTCATTGAGTCCAATACAAATATTTTCTGAGAGAAGCCGAACGGCCTGATGTTTTAAAACTGCCAGCGTCGCCAAAATATTTACTGTAGAGACACCAAATCGTACCGAAATTTTCAGTAAGTCCTTAGAGCAATGTGATCTGTGTTTTGTTCTGATAGGAGTTACCGTTTTGTCACCCTAAGCCTAAATGTGAGACCGGTGCAGAGGCAGAAAATGGCTCTTTTTCTCCACGTTTCTGTCTGTCTCAGCCTGCGGGGGCCCCTATCGCCGTGGTAACCTCTTTGATCCTCAGGCCAGAGCTCGTTAACTTCATAAACAATCCACCTGGCGCTCGTTTAAATGTTTATAAACACGGACACAGCTAAATCAGACTGACACAGGATGCAGCTCATAGTCACACACACACACAGACTCTAGAACCAGCTTCATGTGATTACAGTTACACACACACACACACACACACACACACACACACACACACACACACACACACACACACACACACACACACACACACACACACACACACACACACACAGTTAACCTAATGTGGTTACAGCTCCTCCATATCAGTGCTTATAGAAAGATGATCATGTGTCTGTCTGATCAGCTCTGTCTTGACCTTAAGATCGTGGGTTTGATTCCCATGTTGACAGAGATGGCACAACCCGCAGTAGCTCCCGTGGCCCATTCAAAATTTCCCGAGAGGAAATTTTCTAGTTATTATTATTATTAGTGTGACTGCTGAAGCAGTCACACTATTGTTCTTCTGTTTGGCCATTTTCTTCCGCCTTTTTACGGTCTTCTTCTAGTCCTTCATACTTTGTGCTATTTCAACAATTCATATATCAAAACGTGCAGCTTCTTTTGAACTTTATCGGCATTACTTTTCTCTTTTTAACTATTTATACTTTTTCAAATATTTAACTTTTTCTGATTTTTTTCAGCTTTATAATGTGTGTGTGTATTGCGTCTAACGAGCAGAGCTAGAGTGTAGAGAGGCAAAAAAACATTCTAGAGTTTTTCTGGCTAAACTGTCAGCACGGCCACAAATTAAACTCTAGACAAATTATTTTCTCCAGTTTTGTAGCCACACTTGTCTTCTGGCTAAAATTCTGGTCAAAAATGCAAAGAGACTTAGATAATAATTTTAAATATTTTTTAAATGCAGCCAGGGAGCTCTCTGCTCTCATTCAGCTCAATGCATTTTTTTCACATCAGCAGGAGAAGGAGCTCAACTTTGTAACTTGCTGTTAAGTGCTTTTTAATTCATTTTAATTCACCAAAAAATAGTCACAGGTCACAAAAAAGTCCTCTTCTTACTTGGTGTGGCTAATTTATACTAATTTCTTTTTGTTTTAAGCATCATTGAAAAATCTCACATTCATCAAAGTCTCAACCTCTCTTCTTGACAACTCCACTGTAGTGTAGGGGGTAGGGTAACTGCTTGCCAACCCTAAGGTCACTGGTTCGAATCCAAGGGAAGAATTCTTGTTATGTTATGTTGAATTCTGCTCTCCTCCCCCGCCTTCAATTGGTTAACAGGTGTTTGTTATCTGCTTGATTACTCGTACCAGTTTGCAGCACATCATCACATTACAATGAATGACAACAGTCTTGGAAGCAGTGTGCTCTCTGTAGCCGAGTGGCAGAGTAAAGGCTTAGTGATCATATGGTCACGGGTTCGATTCCTGCCTCAGTCATTTCACATCATTGCTTGACTTTTGATTCCAATTATTCAGCTGTCATTGGACAGTCTTTGATTCCTCATAGTATAAAGCTCATTGTAACTCAGGTTCTCTGTGGCCATATGGTTAGTGTGTTAGGTGTTGTGCTATTTCAAGAATTCATATATCAAAACGTGCAGCTTTTTTTGAACTTTATCGGCGTTACTTTTCTCTTTTTAACTATTTATACTTTTTAAAATATTAAACTTTTTCTGCAAATTAAACTCTAGACAAATTATTTTCTCCAGTTTTGTAGCCACACTTGTCTTCTGGCAAAAATTCTGGTCAAAAATGCAAAGAGACTTAGATAATAATTTTAAATATTTTTTAAATGCAGCCAGGGAGCTCTCTGCACATCATCACATTACAATGGCAACATGCTTATGTCTGTGCTCTCTGTGGTGAAGTGGCAGAGTAAAGGTTTAGTGATCATGAGGTTGTGGGTTCGATTACTGGTTCAAATCTTGCCTCATCAACAATTATAGTGAATTATTTTCCCAGTCGTCCTCTGTTGACTTCTGATAACTTGCTTCATGTTGAAACTGCTGCTCTCAGCCTGAAATTCACAGAAATTTTCATTCTAAGTCTTACTTGGTGTGGCTAATTTCTGCACTTTCCTTACCTTTTTCTTTTAAGCAGGAGCCAGTGATCCTCTTATTAAAGGTTTTCTTTGCCACTCACATACTGTCTCTGCCTGTAGCCTAGTGGTTAGCTTGCTGAGCTGGAGACCTGAAGGTTAGTGCTCAGCCTGAAATTCACAGACATTTTCATTCTAAGTCATTCAAGCTTGACTCTCAAGCTTTCTTGATGTTGACAGTGTGCAGATCATTAACAGACAACAGTCTCTGCAACTGTGTGTGCACTGTGGCCTAGAGGCAGAGTGGAAGTCTTATGACCATGAGGATGTGGGTTCGATTCTGACCTTGGTCAAACATTTGTATGGTGATCACAGCTTGCACTATTTGCTAATTCTGCAACAGCGTTCAGTTGCTATCAGCAGTCACACCATTTCCATTCTTGGAAATGCTTTTTCTAGTTCTTACTACTTTCCGCCTTTCTACGGTTTTAAACTAGTCCTTCATACTTTGTGCGATTTCAACAATTCATATATCAAAACGTGCAGCTTTTTTTTAACTTTATCGGCATTACTTTTCTCTTTTTAACTATTTATACTTTTTAAAATATTTAACTTTTTCTGCAAATTTTTTCCCATAGGAATGCATTGAAAACGTCTTCAAACTTTTAAAATCTTCTTACTACTTTGAACCTCTAAAACTTCAGCATACTTTCTCCCACAGACTCCATTTGTCTTTTAAATTGTAGACAAACTTTTAATCTATTCACATATTACTCAGCTTATTAATATCTTCAACAGTTTCTGATATGTGGCCGTTTTAAAATCATTAAAATTTTCGACAAAATCCAACTTTATAATGGTTGTGTATTGCGCTTAACGAGCAGGGCTTAGAGTGAGTGACATCATCGTTAGAGTGAGAGGGATCGAAAAAACATTCAGGATTTTTTCTGGATAAATTGCCAGCACGGCCACAAATTAAACTCTAGACACATGATTTCCTCACCGGTTTGTAGCCACACTTGTCGTGTCTCATTTAATGTGCTCAAAACAGCAGACAGACTTACAGAATTGTCTCAATGAGCCTAATTGTGCAGCTAGACCCGCTCCAGTGGCTCATCCACTTCAATATAAAAGTAGGAGCTGATTTTTTTAGAAAAGCAGAAATGCCCCCCTTTTCTACCTTGCGACCCTGAGAAAAGTTTTTGCCCTACAAACATTTAATGCACATCAATGTGCTCAGGAAGGTCTCCTTGCCCCAGTAGTCATGGCCACATTCTGATAAGAGGTACGGTTCTCTTTTTCTGGGCTGTTTTCGGAAGCTGCACAGAGCTCAAATCTCTCTGCTCTGCTCTGCTCTGTGTGCAGTTGGTCCAGCTGTAGCGGCCAGCTCGTTATCATGTCTATAAATAGAACAGGTCAGGTGCAGCCTGGCCGCTCGTTAAGATGTTTTTAAACACAGCCCCACACAGACACATGATAAACCAGACTGACAGAGGATGTCCACGCACAAACACAGGCATCACACTCACACAGACAGACACACACAGACACTCACACACAGTCACACATGCACACATACACAAACAGACAAACAGACACAACACAACACTGTTCCATACAGTAAAATGTAAGCAGTTAGTTGAGTCGCCATGGTAACTTCTGAGGGCAGGCTGCCACGCAGGTGTAATCAATCAGATCATTAGGGAGAGAGGAGTTCTGTGGCGCTTATCAACAGTTTTACTTTCTGCACATGTACACGCAGGCAGAGAGACCGTCAGACTCACACACCCAGACACACACACAGGTTTTCAGCTCAAATTCATCAGCCTCTCAATTGACCCTTTGTTGGCCTTCTGATTGGTCTGCTGTTCCACCAATCAGAGCGCTTCTCCCCATGTCACGTGTTGCACAACATTCTAAGGTTGGACAACCCTGGAATGAAACCCTATGAAACAAGATAGGTAGACAGCAACTTTTGGGCAAAAACTTCTTTATAATTTTTCAATATGGTTAAAATGTGTGTCTGGGGTTCCTGCAATAGCGACTCACAATATCTGGAACGTATTGGAGTCATTTTTATCCCATTCCCTAAACACAAGACATCAATAAACATACTTGGCCTAACATATAATATTACTTTAAGCTTCTGTTACGTATTTAATTGAGCTTAATAATAGGGTTTGGGGGTGGTCCACTAGGGGGAGCTGTAGGCATAGGTCAGGGGTTAACTGCAAAGTTTTGTTTGTTGTTGTTGTGTGCAGTCCTCATGAGAAGTGAGCCCGTTTTCCCTGGCTGTACTGTGCTAAGTGCTAAGCTCATTCATTCTCTAGTCCACTCTCTGGTCGTGTTCATAGACAGAGAAGATCTAATACCTTCAAAGTTATCTAGCAAACGTAACATTACCGCCACTAATGTCTTTTTAACTTTGTGAAGTTTTACGAGGAGAAACGGGAGATCGGCGGAGATTAGCTTGTAGCTAACGTTAGCTAGCGCCGTTAGCTACTAGCTAGTGAGCAAAACAATAATTTTCCCCCATTTTTCGGAAAAGTCGGGTAATGCCCGTTCAATCGCTCTTTAGCCACGTCTGTCTTCTATCACGGACACCATTTTTCTGATATGTAAGTTAATTCAAATTTCCCTTACTAGCAATTTAAATCTTCCTAATTTTCAATGGTTTCCAATGGGAGTTAACCCTTCCGTGACCATTGTTTGTCCAACCTAGCAACAGTAACCGTGGGGGGCGGGGCCTTGACAAATGGTCAATTATTTACAGGTGGAGCCTGGGATATAGGATGCAGCTTTTAACATGTGTCAAATCTATCTATCTATCTATCTATCTATCTATCTATCTATCTATCTATCTATCTATCTATCTATCTATCTATCTATCTATCTATCTATCTATCTATCTATCTATCTATCTATCTATCTCTTTTTTCAAACCCTTTGTCTCTTTTTTCACTTTTTCTTTCCTTCTTTTACTCCTTCATTTGTATTTTACATAACTTATTTCTATATTTCCCTCTCCATCCATCCATCCATCCATCCATCCACTTCGTTCTATCTATCATCCCCCTCTCTCTTTTTCTTCTTTCTTTCTTTCTTTCTTCTACCCCATTTCTTTTTACTTCTTTGTTTCTTTCTACTCCTTTTCTCTTTCTTTGTTTCTACCCCATTTCTTTCTTTCTTTCTTTCTACCGCTCTCCGTATATCTCTCTCTTTCATTTATCCACCCCAATTTCTTTACTTCTTTCTTACTACCCCTCTGTCTCTTTCATTCATTCTCTATTCTCTTTATCTTCTATCTTTCTGTTTTTCTTTCCTTTGTCTTTCTCTATCTACCCTTCTCTCTGTGTCTTTTTCTTTCTTCCTGTTCTTTCTTTTTTTCTTTCTTTCTTTCTTTCTTTCTTTCTTTCTTTCTCCATCTACCCTTCCCATTTTCTTTCTTTCCTTCTGTCCTTTTCTTTTTTCTCTCTTGTTCCAATCTTTTTCTTTCTTTCTTTCTTTCTTTCTTTCTTTCTTTCTTTCTTTCTTTCTTTCTTTCTTTCTTTCTTTCTACTCCTTTTCTCTTTCTTTGTTTCTACCCCATTTCTTTCTTTCTTTCTTTCTTTCTTTCTTTCTTTCTTTCTTTCTTTCTTTCTTTCTTTCTTTCTTTCTTTCTACCGCTCTCTGTATATCTCTCTCTTTCATTTATCCACCCCAATTTCTTTACTTCTTTCTTACTACCCCTCTGTCTCTTTCATTCATTCTCTATTCTCTTTATCTTCTATTATTCTGTTTTTCTTACCTTTTTCTTTCTCTATCTACCCTTCTCTCTGTGTCTTTTTCTTTCTTTCTGTCCTTTTGTTCTTTCTTTCTTTCTTTCTTTCTTTCTCCATCTACCCTTCCGATTTTCTTTCTTTCCTTCTGTCCTTTTCTTATTTCTCTCTTCTTTCTTTCTTTCTTTCTTTCTTTCTTTCTTTCTTTCTTTCTTTCTTTCTTTCTTTCTTTCTTCAGCTCATTTAGCATTGTTTCAACAATTTCTTCAGCTCATTCAGCATTGCTTTCAGCATTCACACCATTTCCATTCTTGGAAATGTTTTTTCTAGTTATTTTTCCACTTCCGGCCAGATTTCGATTCGCTACTAGTCTACATATTATATATCAAAACGTGCGTCCTGATCGGGATCGCTGTGCTATTACTTTTCTCAACAGTTTACGAATTTTTCGCGACGTAGTCGCGAAAAACTGCGCAAAAATTTTGCATGTAAGTCAATGGGACGGGCGGAAAAAAAAGAGCGAAAAAGACCAATCATTGGAGTTTAACAAACGTCTACTGCTCAGGCATACTTTCACCTAGAGACTTCATTTAAACTTTAAACAGTAGACACAAGTCTTGTGTATTGTCGTATTACTCCACGTTTTGATAGGTCATATAGTTTTTGATCAATCCCTGATCAATGACCATGATCATTTTTGGAGAAATTATGAGTTTATAATGGGTGTGTATTGCATGGAATGTTCGTGTCAGAGTGCGTGACATCATCGGTTAGAGTGGGAGAGAGTGAAGAAACATTCTGTATTTTTTCTGGATAAACTGTCAGCACGGCCACAATTTACACTCTACAGACATAATTTTTTCAGAATCTGTAAGACAAACTTGTTATCTCTCATGTCATGTGCTCAAAATATCAGAGAGACTTACAGAATTGACAGAATCAGCCTCTGAGTGCGGCCACGTCTGTCTCTGCTCCTCATTGAGTCCAATACAAATATTTTCTAAGAGAAGCAGAACGGCCTGATGTTTTAAAACTGCCAGCGTCGCCAAAATATTTACTGTAGAAACACCAAATCGTACCGAAATTTTCATTAAGTCCTTAGAGCAACGTTGATCTGTGTTTTGTTCTGATAGGAGTTACCGTTTTGTCATGCAAAGCCTAAATGTGAGACCGGTTTAGAGGCAGAAAATGGCTCTTTTTCTCCACGTTTCTGTCTGTCTCAGCCTGCGGGGCCCCTATCGCCGTGGTAACCTCTTTGATCCTCAGGCCAGAGCTCGTTAACTTCATAAACAATCCACCTGGCGCTCGTTTAAATGTTTATAAACACAGACACAGCTAAATCAGACTGACACACACACACAAACTCTAGAACCAGCTTCATGTGATTACAGTCACACACACACACACACAAACACACACATACCTTCATGTGATTAAAACACAGTTAACGTGCAACAGAATTTAAACTTAAACCATGATTTAATCTGGTTTTAAAGTTAAACCTTGTTGGTGTCACACACACACACACACACACACACACACACACACACATACAGTTAACCTAATGTGATTACAGCTCCTCCATATCAGTGCTTATAGAAAGATGATCATGTGTCTGTCTGATCAGCTCTGTCTTGCGCTTAAGATCGTGGGTTTGATTCCCATGTTGACAGAGATGGCAAAATCGGCAGTAGCCCCGCGGCCCATTCAAAATTTCCCGAGAGGAAATTTTCTAGTTAGGGCCGCGGGCAATCGCCCCGGGCACTGGTCCCAACAGCTATGAAATAGCTGCAGTTATTGTGTGGATTTTTTCCTAGTTATTAGTGTGAATGCTGGAAGCATTCACACTATTGTTATTCAAATCTTTATACTTATTAGTGTGAATGCTGCAAGCATTCACACTATTGTTATTCAAATCTTTATACTTATTAGGGCCGCGGGCAATCGCCCCGGGCACTGGTCCCAACAGCTATGAAATAGCTGCAGGGACCTGTTATTGTGTGGATTTTTTCCTAGTTAGTGTGAATGCTGGAAGCATTCACACTATTGTTATTCGGTTCGGCCATTTTCTGCCTTTCTTCGTCATGTAACTAGTCCTTCATACTTTGTGCTATTTCAACAATTCAAATATCAAAATGTTCAGCCTTTTCGGGACAGGTGTGCTATGTCTTTTCTCTTTTCAACTATTCATACTTTTTGCAATATTCAACTATTTCTGATTTTTTTTCCCCCATAGAGAATGCATTGGAACAGTCTTGAAACTCTTCAAATCTTCTTACTTTTTTCAGCCTTTAAAGCGTCCACATACTTTCAGCTAGAGACTTCATTCAAATTCTGAGCTGTAGACAAACTTCTAATGTATTCATCCTGTATTTACAACTTTTTCATAGCTTGTACCGTTTTTGAGATAAATCCATTAAAAGCACATGAGGATTTCTGACAAATTTCACACTTTTCAATGAGTGTGTATGGGGTTGGGTCAGAGTGAGTGACATCATCGTTAGAGTGAGAGGGATCGAAAAAACATTCAGGATTTTTTCTGGATAAATTGCCAGCACGGCCACAAATTAAACTCTAGACACATGATTTCCACACCGGTTTGTAGCCACACTTGTTGTGTCTCATTTAATGTGTTCAAAACAGCAGACAGACTTACAGAATTGTCTCTATGAGCCTAATTGTCCAGCTAGACCCGCTCCAGTGGCTCATCCACTTCAATAGAAAAGTAGGAGCTGATTTTTTTTAGAAAAGCAGAAATGCCCCCTTTTCTACCTTGCGACCCTGAGAAAAGTTTTTGCCCTACAAACATTTAATGCACATCAATGTGCTCAGGAAGGTCTGCTTGCCCAGATGGTCAGGAGGACCACATTCTGATAAGAGTTACGGTTCTCTTTTTATGGGCTGTTTTGGAAAGCTGCTCAGAGCACAAATCTCTCTGCTCTGCTCTGCTCTGCTCTGTGTAGTGCAGTGGCCAGCTGTTGGGGCCAGCTCGTTATCAAAGTCTATTAATAGAACAGTGCAGGTGCAGCCTGGCTGCTCGTTAAGATGTTTTTAAACACAGCCCCACACACATGATAAACCAGACTGACAGAGGATGTCCACGCACAAACACAGGCATCACACTCACACAGACAGACACACACAGACACTCACACACAGTCACACATGCACACATACACAAACAGACAAACACACAAACACAACACTGTTCCACACAGTAAAATGTAAGCATGGTAGTCGCCATGGTAACTTCTGAGGGCAGGCTGCCAATCAATCAGATCATTAGGGAGAGAGGAGTTCTGTGGCGCTTAACAGTTTTACTTTCTGCACATTTACACACAGACAGAGAGACCGTCAGACTCACACACCCAGACACACACACACACACACACACACACACACACACACACACACACACACACACACACACACAGGTTTTCAGCTCAACTTCATCAGGCTCTCAATTATTTCATACTTTTGATGTAAACATCTCCAACAATTAATTTTTTTCTCATGAATTTAAGTTCAGACGTTTAGTCTTTCCAACTCTATTAACTCATTGAGTGCCAACCACGTAATTTCTCGTTTTTCGTTCCCATGCGTTGAGTGCCAAAAACGAAATTTTTCGTTTTTTGCTTTTTTTTTAAATTATGAAAATAGACACTTTAATACACATTATATGTAAATTTGGGGACTCTACGACGAGGAGAACTGAAATAGATGACGATCAAAGTCACATGACAGCTCATGATCTGGAAGTTTTTATCATAACTCAGCTTCTGCAAACGGAGTTCTGCATGCAGATGCAGCGCAGCTGCTCCGCTGCTGCTCCGCTCTCACCCGCGAGGCTGCAGCAGCTGGGAGCTGAACCAGGAAGCTCTCAGCCCACTGTCCCGCCCGGTCTTCATCTGGAGCAACACCGTGTCCTCCCCAAAGTCCTCCCGCGGTAAAATCTGATGGTCTCTGGGCCAAAGCAGACCGGCACCACCGACCCGTACCACAGACGGACCGCGACCACCGGCGGGACCGGTGTTCGCGAGCCGCTGTGGCCGGCAGAGCCTCACGTTCCGCGGCGAGAGGCTGTGACACGGCACGGTGCGTCTGTGTTATTGTTGTTTAGTGGCGCCCCCCCCGCCCCCGATGGTGGTTTTGTGAATAGAACAACAATTGTTGTGTATATTTATCTTATACGAGCCCTTTGATCCAGAAATGCGAGTGTCTGAAGAGCGACAGACACAAACAGCGCACCTTTCATAAAAGACGCTCTATCTCCTTTTCTAGAAAAAAAGAAGGGATTTTGGTGAAACCCAGCCATGTTTAGCTTGACTTTTCTCAGGAACGGAGGCACGTAGAAACAAACGGTTTGTGGCCATTTGAAGGATAAAGTTAAACCTTTCAAATGAGCTACAGTATGTGTTGGTGGCAATAATATAGAATACACTATGGCTCTAAAATAAAAAGTCAAATATGGTCTAATTTTCCGGTACACTTGACTAAAACTTTGGAAAGGAGCGCGGCACTCAATGAGTTAATAGTAGTACAATTACAGGTGGAGCCTGGGATATAGGATGCAGCTTTTAACATGTGTCCTATCTATCTATCTATCTATCTATCTATCTATCTATCTATCTATCTATCTATCTATCTATCTATCTATCTATCTATCTATCTATCTATCTATCCCCCTCCCTATTTTTAACCCCTCTGTCTCCTTTTTTTCTTTCTTTCTTTCTTCTACTCCTTCATTTGTATGTTACGTAACTTTTTCTATCCTTCCCTCTCTATCCATCCATCCATCCATCCATCTACCTCTTTCTATCTATCATCCCCCTCTCTTTCTTTCTTTCTTTCTTTCTTTCCTTCTTTCTTTCACTCACTCCATTTCTGTCTTTTTACTTCTTTGTTTGTTTGATTGTTTCTTTCTTTCTATTCCTTTTCTCTTCCTTTGTTTTTACTCCATTTCTTTCTTTCTTTCTTTCTTTCACTCCATTTCTGTTTGTTTACTTCTTTGTTTGTTTGATTCTTTCTTTCTTTCTTTCTACTCCTTTTCTCTTCCTTTGTTTTTACTCCATTTCTTTCTTTCTTTCTTTCTTTCTTTCTTTCTTTCTTTCTTTCACTCCATTTCTGTCTTTTTACTTCTTTGTTTGTTTGATTCTTTCTTTCTTTCTTTCTTTCTTTCTTTCTTTCTTTCTTTCATATTTCTGTCCTTTTCTTTTTTCTCTCTTGTTTCAATCTTTCTTTCTTTCTTTCTTTCTTTCTTTCTTTCTTTCTTTCTTTCTTTCTTTCTTTCTTTCTTTCTTTCAACAATTTCTTCAGCTCCTTCAGCATTGCTGGAAGCATTCACACCATTTCCATTCTTGGAAATGTTTTTTCTAGTTATTAGTGTGACTGCTGAAGCAGTCACACTATTGTTCTTCTGTTTGGCCATTTTCTTCCGCCTTTTTACGGTCTTCTTCTAGTCCTTCATACTTTGTGCTATTTCAACAATTCATATATCAAAACGTGCAGCTTTTTTTTAACTTTATCGGCATTACTTTTCTCTTTTTAACTATTTATACTTTTTAAAATATTTAACTTTTTCACAAAAAATCTCACATTCATCAAAGTCTCAACCTCTCTTCTTCACAACTCCACTGTAGTGTAGGGGTTAGGGTGGATGTTTGCCAACCCTAAGGTCACTGGTTCGAATCCAAGGGAAGAACTCTTGTTATGTTATGTTGAATTCTGCTCTCCTCCCCCGCCTTCAATTGGTTACAGGTGTTTGTTATCTCCTTGATTACTCGTACCAGTTTGCAGCACATCATCACATTACAATGAATGACAACAGGTTTGAAAGCAGTGTGCTCTCTGTAGCCGAGTGGCAGAGTAAAGGTTTAGTGATCATATGGTCATGGGTTCGATTCCTGCCTCAGTCTTTTCACTTCATTGCTTGACTTTTGATTCCAATTATTCAGCTGTCATTGGACAGTCTTTGATTCCTCATAGTATAAAGCTCATTGTAACTCAGGTTCTCTGTGGCCATATGGTTAGTGCTCAGCCTGAAATTCACAGACATTTTCATTCTAAGTCATTCAAGCTTGACTCTCAAGCTTTCTTGATGTTGACAGTGTGCAGATCATTAACAGACAACAGTCTCTGCAACTGTGTGTGCACCGTGGCCTAGAGGCAGAGTGGAAGTCTAATAACCATGAGGATGTGGGTTCGATTCTGACCTTGGTCAAACATTTGTATGGTGATCACAGCTTGCACTATTTGCTAATTCTGCAACAGCGTTCAGTTGCTGTCAGCAGTCACACCATTTCCATTCTTGGAAATGCTTTTTCTAGTTAGTGTGACTGCTGAAGCAGTCACACTATTGTTCTTCTGTTTGGCCATTTTCTTCCGCCTTTTTACGGTCTTCTTCTAGTCCTTCATACTTTGTGCTATTTCAACAATTCATATATCAAAATGTGCAGCTTTTTTTGAACTTTATCGGCATTACTTTTCTCTTTTTAACTATTTATACTTTTTAAAATATTTAACTTTTTCACAAAAAATCTCACATTCATCAAAGTCTCAACCTCTCTTCTTCACAACTCCACTGTAGTGTAGGGGTTAGGGTAACTGCCTGCCAACCCTAAGGTCCCTGGTTCGAATCTAAGGGAAGAACTCTTGTTATGTTATGTTGAATTCTGCTCTCCTCCCCCGCCTTCAATTGGTTACAGGTGTTTGTTATCTCCTTGATTACTCGTACCAGTTTGCAGCACATCATCACATTACAATGAATGTTTTAAAACAGTTTTAAAAGCAGTGTGCTCTCTGTAGCCGAGTGGCAGAGTAAAGGTTTAGTGATCATATGGTCATGGGTTCGATTCCTGCCTCAGTCTTTTCACTTCATTGCTTGACTTTTGATTCCAATTATTCAGCTGTCATTGGACAGTCTTTGATTCCTCATAGTATAAAGCTCATTGTAACTCAGGTTCTCTGTGGCCATATGGTTAGTGCTCAGCCTGAAATTCACAGACATTTTCATTCTAAGTCATTCAAGCTTGACTCTCAAGCTTTCTTGATGTTGACAGTGTGAAGATCATCAACAGACAACAGTCTCTGCAACTGTGTGTGCACCGTGGCCTAGAGGCAGAGTGGAAGTCTACTGACCATGAGGATGTGGGTTCGATTCTGACCTTGGTCAAACATTTGTATGGTGATCACAGCTTGCACTATTTGCTAATTCTGCAACAGCGTTCAGTTGCTGTCAGCAGTCACACCATTTCCATTCTTGGAAATGCTTTTTCTAGTTCTTACTACTTTCCGCCTTTCTACGGTTTTAAACTAGTCCTTCATACTTTGTGCGATTTCAACAATTCATATATCAAAACGTGCAGCTTTTTTTTAACTTTATCGGCATTACTTTTCTCTTTTTAACTATTTATACTTTTTAAAATATTTAACTTTTTCTGCAATTTTTTTCCCATAGGAATGCATTGAAAACATCTTCAAACTTTTAAAATCTTCTTACTACTTTGAACCTCTAAAACTTCAGCATACTTTCTCCCACAGACTCCATTTCACTTATAAACTGTAGACAAACTTTTAATCTATTCACATATTACTCAGCTTATTGATATCTTCAACAGTTTTTAGGTATTTGGCTGTTTTAAAATCATTAAAATTTTCGACAAAATCCAGCTTTATAATGGTTGTGTATTGCGCTTAACGAGCAGGGCTTAGAGTGAGTGACATCATCGTTAGAGTGAGAGGGATCGAAAAAACATTCAGGATTTTTTCTGGATAAATTGCCAGCACGGCCACAAATTAAACTCTAGACACATGATTTCCACACCGGTTTGTAGCCACACTTGTTGTGTCTCATTTAATGTGTTCAAAACAGCAGACAGACTTACAGAATTGTCTCTATGAGCCTAATTGTCCAGCTAGACCCGCTCCAGTGGCTCATCCACTTCAATAGAAAAGTAGGAGCTGATTTTTTTAGAAAAGCAGAAATGCCCCCTTTTCTACCTTGCGACCCTGAGAAAAGTTTTTGCCCTACAAACATTTAATGCACATCAATGTGCTCAGGAAGGTCTGCTTGCCCAGATGGTCAGGAGGACCACATTCTGATAAGAGTTACGGTTCTCTTTTTATGGGCTGTTTTGGAAAGCTGCTCAGAGCACAAATCTCTCTGCTCTGCTCTGCTCTGCTCTGTGTAGTGCAGTGGCCAGCTGTTGGGGCCAGCTCGTTATCAAAGTCTATTAATAGAACAGTGCAGGTGCAGCCTGGCTGCTCGTTAAGATGTTTTTAAACACAGCCCCACACACATGATAAACCAGACTGACAGAGGATGTCCACGCACAAACACAGGCATCACACTCACACAGACAGACACACACAGACACTCACACACAGTCACACATGCACACATACACAAACAGACAAACACACAAACACAACACTGTTCCACACAGTAAAATGTAAGCATGGTAGTCGCCATGGTAACTTCTGAGGGCAGGCTGCCAATCAATCAGATCATTAGGGAGAGAGGAGTTCTGTGGCGCTTAACAGTTTTACTTTCTGCACATTTACACACAGACAGAGAGACCGTCAGACTCACACACCCAGACACACACACACACACACACACACACACACACACACACACACACACACACACACACACACACACACACACACACACACACACACACACACACACACACACACACACACACACAGGTTTTCAGCTCAACTTCATCAGGCTCTCAATTATTTCATACTTTTGATGTAAACATCTCCAACAATTAATTTTTTTCTCATGAATTTAAGTTCAGACGTTTAGTCTTTCCAACTCTATTAACTCATTGAGTGCCAACCACGTAATTTCTCGTTTTTCGTTCCCATGCGTTGAGTGCCAAAAACGAAATTTTTCGTTTTTTGCTTTTTTTTAAATTATGAAAATAGACACTTTAATACACATTATATGTAAATTTGGGGACTCTACGACGAGGAGAACTGAAATAGATGACGATCAAAGTCACATGACAGCTCATGATCTGGAAGTTTTTATCATAACTCAGCTTCTGCAAACGGAGTTCTGCATGCAGATGCAGCGCAGCTGCTCCGCTGCTGCTCCGCTCTCACCCGCGAGGCTGCAGCAGCTGGGAGCTGAACCAGGAAGCTCTCAGCCCACTGTCCCGCCCGGTCTTCATCTGGAGCAACACCGTGTCCTCCCCAAAGTCCTCCCGCGGTAAAATCTGATGGTCTCTGGGCCAAAGCAGACCGGCACCACCGACCCGTACCACAGACGGACCGCGACCACCGGCGGGACCGGTGTTCGCGAGCCGCTGTGGCCGGCAGAGCCTCACGTTCCGCGGCGAGAGGCTGTGACACGGCACGGTGCGTCTGTGTTATTGTTGTTTAGTGGCGCCCCCCCCGCCCCCGATGGTGGTTTTGTGAATAGAACAACAATTGTTGTGTATATTTATCTTATACGAGCCCTTTGATCCAGAAATGCGAGTGTCTGAAGAGCGACAGACACAAACAGCGCACCTTTCATAAAAGACGCTCTATCTCCTTTTCTAGAAAAAAAGAAGGGATTTTGGTGAAACCCAGCCATGTTTAGCTTGACTTTTCTCAGGAACGGAGGCACGTAGAAACAAACGGTTTGTGGCCATTTGAAGGATAAAGTTAAACCTTTCAAATGAGCTACAGTATGTGTTGGTGGCAATAATATAGAATACACTATGGCTCTAAAATAAAAAGTCAAATATGGTCTAATTTTCCGGTACACTTGACTAAAACTTTGGAAAGGAGCGCGGCACTCAATGAGTTAATAGTAGTACAATTACAGGTGGAGCCTGGGATATAGGATGCAGCTTTTAACATGTGTCCTATCTATCTATCTATCTATCTATCTATCTATCTATCTATCTATCTATCTATCTATCTATCTATCTATCTATCTATCCCCCTCCCTATTTTTAACCCCTCTGTCTCCTTTTTTTCTTTCTTTCTTTCTTCTACTCCTTCATTTGTATGTTACGTAACTTTTTCTATCCTTCCCTCTCTATCCATCCATCCATCCATCCATCCATCTACCTCTTTCTATCTATCATCCCCCTCTCTTTCTTTCTTTCTTTCTTTCTTTCCTTCTTTCTTTCACTCACTCCATTTCTGTCTTTTTACTTCTTTGTTTGTTTGATTGTTTCTTTCTTTCTTTCTATTCCTTTTCTCTTCCTTTGTTTTTACTCCATTTCTTTCTTTCTTTCTTTCTTTCACTCCATTTCTGTTTGTTTACTTCTTTGTTTGTTTGATTCTTTCTTTCTTTCTTTCTACTCCTTTTCTCTTCCTTTGTTTTTACTCCATTTCTTTCTTTCTTTCTTTCTTTCTTTCTTTCTTTCACTCCATTTCTGTCTTTTTACTTCTTTGTTTGTTTGATTCTTTCTTTCTTTCTTTCTTTCTTTCTTTCTTTCTTTCTTTCTTTCTTTCTTTCTTTCATATTTCTGTCCTTTTCTTTTTTCTCTCTTGTTTCAATCTTTCTTTCTTTCTTTCTTTCTTTCTTTCTTTCTTTCTTTCTTTCTTTCTTTCTTTCTTTCTTTCTTTCTTTCAACAATTTCTTCAGCTCCTTCAGCATTGCTGGAAGCATTCACACCATTTCCATTCTTGGAAATGTTTTTTCTAGTTATTAGTGTGACTGCTGAAGCAGTCACACTATTGTTCTTCTGTTTGGCCATTTTCTTCCGCCTTTTTACGGTCTTCTTCTAGTCCTTCATACTTTGTGCTATTTCAACAATTCATATATCAAAACGTGCAGCTTTTTTTTAACTTTATCGGCATTACTTTTCTCTTTTTAACTATTTATACTTTTTAAAATATTTAACTTTTTCACAAAAAATCTCACATTCATCAAAGTCTCAACCTCTCTTCTTCACAACTCCACTGTAGTGTAGGGGTTAGGGTGGATGTTTGCCAACCCTAAGGTCACTGGTTCGAATCCAAGGGAAGAACTCTTGTTATGTTATGTTGAATTCTGCTCTCCTCCCCCGCCTTCAATTGGTTACAGGTGTTTGTTATCTCCTTGATTACTCGTACCAGTTTGCAGCACATCATCACATTACAATGAATGACAACAGGTTTGAAAGCAGTGTGCTCTCTGTAGCCGAGTGGCAGAGTAAAGGTTTAGTGATCATATGGTCATGGGTTCGATTCCTGCCTCAGTCTTTTCACTTCATTGCTTGACTTTTGATTCCAATTATTCAGCTGTCATTGGACAGTCTTTGATTCCTCATAGTATAAAGCTCATTGTAACTCAGGTTCTCTGTGGCCATATGGTTAGTGCTCAGCCTGAAATTCACAGACATTTTCATTCTAAGTCATTCAAGCTTGACTCTCAAGCTTTCTTGATGTTGACAGTGTGCAGATCATTAACAGACAACAGTCTCTGCAACTGTGTGTGCACCGTGGCCTAGAGGCAGAGTGGAAGTCTAATAACCATGAGGATGTGGGTTCGATTCTGACCTTGGTCAAACATTTGTATGGTGATCACAGCTTGCACTATTTGCTAATTCTGCAACAGCGTTCAGTTGCTGTCAGCAGTCACACCATTTCCATTCTTGGAAATGCTTTTTCTAGTTCTTACTACTTTCCGCCTTTCTACGGTTTTAAACTAGTCCTTCATACTTTGTGCGATTTCAACAATTCATATATCAAAACGTGCAGCTTTTTTTTAACTTTATCGGCATTACTTTTCTCTTTTTAACTATTTATACTTTTTAAAATATTTAACTTTTTCTGCAATTTTTTTCCCATAGGAATGCATTGAAAACATCTTCAAACTTTTAAAATCTTCTTACTACTTTGAACCTCTAAAACTTCAGCATACTTTCTCCCACAGACTCCATTTCACTTATAAACTGTAGACAAACTTTTAATCTATTCACATATTACTCAGCTTATTGATATCTTCAACAGTTTTTAGGTATTTGGCTGTTTTAAAATCATTAAAATTTTCGACAAAATCCAGCTTTATAATGGTTGTGTATTGCGCTTAACGAGCAGGGCTTAGAGTGAGTGACATCATCGTTAGAGTGAGAGGGATCGAAAAAACATTCAGGATTTTTTCTGGATAAATTGCCAGCACGGCCACAAATTAAACTCTAGACACATGATTTCCTCACCGGTTTGTAGCCACACTTGTCGTGTCTCATCTGATGTGCTCAAAACAGCAGACAGACTTACAGAATTGTCTCAGTGAGCCTAATTGTCCAGCTAGACCCGCTCCAGTGGCTCATCCACTTCAATATAAAAGTAGGAGCAGATTTTTTTAGAAAAACAGAAATGCCCCCCTTTTCTACCTTGCGACGGCAAGAAAAGTTTTTGCCCTACAAACATTTAATGCACATTGGCTCGCTCAGGAAGGTCTCCTTGCCCCAGTAGTCAGACCACATTCTGATAAGAGTTACGGTTCTCTTTTACTGGGCTGTTTTGGGAAGCTGCACAGAGCTCAAATCTCTCTGCTCTGCTCTGCTCTGTGTGCAGTGGCCAGCTGTTGGGGCCAGCTCGTTATCAAAGTCTATAAACAGTGCAGCTGCAGCCTGGCCGCTCGTTAAGATGTTTTTAAACACAGCCCCACACACACACATGATAAACCAGACTGACAGAGGATGTCCACGCACAAACACAGGCATCACACTCACACAGACAGACACACACAGACGCTCACACACAGTCACACATGCACACATACACAAACAGACAAACACACAAACACAACACTGTTCCACACAGTAAAACGTAAGCATGGTAGTCGCCATGGTAACTTCTGAGGGCAGGCTGCCACACAGGTGTAATCAATCAGATCATTAGGGAGAGAGGAGTTCTGTGGCGCTTATCAACAGTTTTACTTTCTGCACATGTACACACAGACAGAGAGACCGCCAGACTCACACACCCAGACACACACACACACACACACACACACACACACACACACACACACACACACACACACACACACACACACAGGTTTTCAGCTCAAATTCATCAGGCTCTCAATTATTTTATACTTTTGATGTAAACATCTCCAACAATTTATATTTTTCTCATGAATTTAAGTTCAGACGTTTAGTCTTTCCAACTCTATTAATAGTAGTACAATTACAGGTGGAGCCTGGGACATAGGATGCAGCTTTTAACATGTGTCCTATCTATCTATCTATCTATCTATCTATCTATCTATCTATCTATCTATCTATCTATCTATCTATCTATCTATCTATCTATCTATCTATCTATCTATCTATCTATCTATCTATCTATCTATCTATCTATCTATCTATCTATCTATCTATCTATCTATCTATACCCCTCCCTATTTTTTAACCCCTCTGTCTCCTTTTTTTCTTTCTTTCTTTCTTTCTTTCTTTCTTTCTTTCTTTCTTTCTTTCTTTCTTTCTTTCTTTCTTTCTTCTACTCCTTCATTTGTATTTTACGTAACTTTTTCTATCCTTCCCTCTCTATCCATCCATCCATCCATCCATCCATCTACCTCTTTCTATCTATCATCCCCCTCTCTCTTTTTCTTCTTTCTTTCTTTCTTTCACTCCATTTCTGTCTTTTTACTTCTTTGTTTGTTTGATTGTTTCTTTCTTTCTTTCTATTCCTTTTCTCTTCCTTTGTTTTTACTCCATTTCTTTCTTTCTTTCTTTCTTTCTTTCTTTCTTTCTTTCTTTCTTTCTTTCTTTCTTTCTTTCTTTCTTTCTTTCTTTCTTTCACTCCATTTCTGTCTTTTTACCTCTTTGTTTGTTTGATTGTTTCTTTCTTTCTTTCTACTCCTTTTCTCTTCCTTTGTTTTTACTCCATTTCTTTCTTTCTTTTTTCTTTCTTTCTTTCACTCCATTTCTGTCTTTTTACCTCTTTGTTTGTTTGATTGTTTCTTTCTTTCTACTCCTTTTCTCTTCCTTTGTTTTTACTCCATTTCTTTCTTTCTTTCTTTTTTCTTTATTTCTTTCTTTCTTTCTTTCTTTCACTCCATTTCTGTCTTTTTACTTCTTTGTTTGTTTGATTCTTTCTTTCTTTCTTTCTTTCTTTCTTTCTTTCTTTCTTTCTTTCTTTCTTTCTGTCCTTTTCTTTTTTCTCTCTTGTTTCAATCTTTCTTTCTTTCTTTCTTTCAACAATTTCTTCAGCTCATTCAGCATTGCTGGAAGCATTCACACCATTTCCATTCTTGGAAATGTTTTTTCTAGTTATTAGGGCCGCGGGCAATCGCACCGGGCACTGGTCCCAACAGCTATGAAATAGCTGCAGGGACAGGATGCAGCTCATAGTCACACACACACACAGACTCTAGAGCCAGCTTCATGTGATTACAGTCACACACACACACACACACACACACACACACACACACACACACACACACACACACACACACACACCTTCATGTGATTAAAACACAGTTAACGTGCAACAGAATTTAAACTTAAACCATGATTTAATCTGGTTTTAAAGTTAAACCTTGTTGGTGTCACACACCCACACACACACACACACACACACACACAGTTAACCTAATGTGGTTACAGCTCCTCCATATCAGTGCTTATAGAAAGATGATCATGTGTCTGTCTGATCAGCTCTGTCTTGCGCTTAAGATCGTGGGTTTGATTCCCATGTTGACAGAGATGGCACAATCGGCAGTAGCCCCGCGGCCCATTCAAAATTTCCCGAGAGGAAATTTTCTAGTTATTATTATTATTAGTGTGAATGCTGGAAGCATTCACACTATAGTTATTCAAATCTTTATACTTATTATTATTATTATTATTAGTGTGAATGCTGCAAGCATTCACACTATTGTTATTCAAATCTTTATACTTATTATTATTATTATTATTATTCTTACTTCTTCCACCCTTTTTCAGCAGTTTTCTGCTCCTTCATACTTTGTGCTATTTCAACAATTCATATATCAAAACGTGCAGCTTTCTCAGGACAATATTGCTATGACTTTTCTCTTTCATACTATTTATACTTTTTAAAATATTTAACTTTTTGTGCAATTTTTCTCTCATAGGAAATACATTGAAACAGTCTTCAAACTCTTCAAATCTTCTGCTTCATTCAGCCTCTAATAGCTTCAGCATACTTTCAGCTACAGACTTCATTCAACTTTTAAACTGTTCACAAACCTTTCAACTATTCAGCTATATCTCAGCTTATTGATATCTTCAACAGTTTCAGATATATGTATAGTTTTAAAATCATTAAAATTTCTGACAAAATTCAGATTTAACATGAAAGTCAATGGGACGGAATGTTCGGACGTTGGCAGTTGGCAGAGTGACAGAGGGTCTAAAAATCCTCTCACATTTTTCTCTCTATCCTGTCAGCACGGCCACAGATTACACTCTACACACATAATTTCGGGCATGCTTGTAGACAAGCTCATCCTCGATCTCTTCATGTGCTCAAAAAACCAGAGAGACAAACACAATTTAAACTGGGAGCCTCTGAGTGTGGCCAGTTCCCTCCCTTCCTCTCATTGACTCCCATTCAAAAGTAGTCGCTGATTTTCTAAACGTCCCAAAGTTTCCAACCTGCGACACAATCAACAATTTTTACTCTAGAAACACCAAAGTGACACGGACGCGTTCAGCAAGGTCTTATGGTTCGGAAAATGTAAACCTTTTGCTCGTACTAAGTACAGATTTGTCGTACATTAGATCTGTTTGAGGGTGTCACAGAGCAGTTAAAGCCTATGGTTAAAGCTGCCACCATGCTGTGGCATGGTCTGTCTGTCTGTCTGTCTCTCTCTATCTCTCTCTCTCTCTCTCTCTCTCTCTCTATCTATCTATCTATCTATCTATCTATCTATCTATCTATCTATCTATCTATCTATCTATCTATCTATCTATCTATCTATCTATCTATCTATCTATCTCTCTTTCTCTCTCTCTGTGTCACCCTCTCTATTTGTCTCTCTCTCTTGTTCTCTCTGGGTCTGTCTGTCTGTCTGAAATGATATTATTCAATACTATACACTTCTAAATGATAATAATTATAATCCCTCCCTTCCTCCCTCTCTCTATCCTTTCCTCTCTCCCTCCCTTCCTCCCTCTCTCTTCTGTCTCCCTCCTTCCCTCTCTCCCTCCCTTCCTCCCTCTCTCTATCCTTCCCTCTCTCCCTCCCTTCCTCCCTCTCTCTATCCTTCCCTCTCTCTCTTCTGTCTCCCTCCTTCCCTCTCTCCCTCCCTTCCTCCCTCTCTCTATCCTTCCCTCTCTCTCTTCTGTCTCCCTCCTTCCCTCTCTCCCTCCCTTCCTCTCTCCTTCTCTATCTATCTATCTATCTATCTATCTATCTATCTATCTATCTATCTATCTATCTATCTATCTATCTATCTATCTATCTATCTATCTATCTATCTATCTAATTATTATTCTTACTTCTTCGGCTCTTTTTCAGGATCTAACTCCTCCTTCATACTTTGTGCTATTTCAACAATTCATATATCTATCACACACATTCTCTCTCAGTCTGTCAGTGTCACACACACACACACACACACACACACACACACACACACACACACACACACACACACACACACCGATGGACACACACTAACTACCACACACACACACACACATACACAAAAATGGACACACACTCACCATACACACACATCCAACACACACACACACAAATGGACACACACACTCACCATGCACACAAATCCAACACACACACACAAATGGACACACACTAACTACCACACACACACAAACACACACACGGACACACACTCACCATACACACACACACACACACACACACACACGGACACACACTCACACACACACACACACACACACGGACACACACTAACTACCACACACACACACACACACACACACACACACACACACACTTTTCCTACAGTTGTCTGACTGTTTTGTATGTACCTCTCTATCTTCCTGTTGTAGTTAATGGACTCGTTGCTGTTAATTTTGTTCTTTAGCTATTTAAACTGAAAATACACATTTCTCCATTTTGGTCATGTTGAACACATTGTTTTACACGTATCCTAAACTACTGAGGCTCTTCTCAACCATTTCACACCATTAAACCCGCTGTTTACATGTTCTACTCCTCAGCTAATGCTCCATCTATATTCTTCAACAATGTTCTTCTGCTGTCAGTTTACAATGTATTTCAGTAGGCATTAACTTTTTTCCTAATTCAGGAATTTTTCAAACTCTTCTTTGACAATTCAAGTAATTTCCAGCCATTTCATACAAAGTCTCACATCTTCTACTTTTAAATATATTCTCAGCCATTGCTTCAGCTATGTTAGTGCTGGTTGATCAGTTGTCCTTCCTGTCAGGTTAGCTACAGATTTCAACTATTTAACCATTACATTTAAACATGCAGAATTTCAATGTTTTCTTCTCCCTTTAGCATTTCTACTGCTTTTTACCTTTAAAAAGGCATTCATCTCACACTACAAGTTATATGTTTCAGCTTTTTCCCTCCTAGGGATGAATAAAGTATTCCTCTACTCTCTACTCTACTCTACTCTACTCTACTCTACTCTACTCTACTCTACTCTAGCATTAGTCTTATCAACATTGCTTTAGCAGTTTCGTCAAATAATTTAGCATTGATTCAACAATTTCTTCAGCTCATTCAGCATTGCTTCAGCAATAGCGTTCAGCTGCTTTCAGCATTCACACGCATTTTCTGCAGGAAATGCTATCTTTTTCTAGTTATTATTCTTACTTCTTCCACCCTTTTTCAGCAGTTTTCTGCTCCTTCATACTTTGTGCTATTTCAACAATTCATATATCAAAACGTGCAGCTTTCTCAGGACAATATTGCTATGACTTTTCTCTTTCATACTATTTATACTTTTTAAAATATTTAACTTTTTGTGCAATTTTTCTCTCATAGGAAATACATTGAAACAGTCTTCAAACTCTTCAAATCTTCTGCTTCATTCAGCCTCTAATAGCTTCAGCATACTTTCAGCTACAGACTTCATTCAACTTTTAAACTGTTCACAAACCTTTCAACTATTCAGCTATATCTCAGCTTATTGATATCTTCAACAGTTTCAGATATATGTATAGTTTTAAAATCATTAAAATTTCTGACAAAATTCAGATTTAACATGAAAGTCAATGGGACGGAATGTTCGGACGTTGGCAGTTGGCAGAGTGACAGAGGGTCTAAAAATCCTCTCACATTTTTCTCTCTATCCTGTCAGCACGGCCACAGATTACACTCTACACACATAATTTCGGGCATGCTTGTAGACAAGCTCATCCTTGATCTCTTCATGTGCTCAAAAAACCAGAGAGACAAACACAATTTAAACTGGGAGCCTCTGAGTGCGGCCAGTTCCCTGTCTCCTCTCATTGACTCCCATTCAAAAGTAGTCGCTGATTTTCTAAACGTCCCAAAGTTTCCAACCTGCGACACAATCAACAATTTTTACTCTAGAAACACCAAAGTGACACGGACGCGTTCAGCAAGGTCTTATGGTTCGGAAAATGTAAACCTTTTGCTCGTACTAAGTACAGATTTGTCGTACATTAGATCTGTTTGAGGGTGTCACAGAGCAGTTAAAGCCTATGGTTAAAGCTGCCACCATGCTGTGGCATGGTCTGTCTGTCTGTCTGTCTGTCTCTCTCTCTCTCTCTCTCTCTCTCTCTCTCTCTCTCTCTCTCTATCTATCTATCTATCTATCTATCTATCTATCTATCTATCTATCTATCTCTCTCTCTCTCTCTCTCTCTCTCTCTCTCTCTCTCTCTCTCTCTCTCTCTCTCTGTCTGTCTGTCTGTCTGTCTGTCTGTCTGTCTGTCTGTCTGTCTGTCTGTCAATCTATCTATCTATCTCTCTATCTCTCTATCTATCTCTCTATCTATCTATCTATTTATCTATCTGTCTGTCTATCTATCTATCTATCTATCTGTCTATCTATCTATCTATTTATCTATCTGTCTGTCTATCTATCTGTCTGTCTATCTATCTATCTATCTATCTATCTATCTGTCTGTCTATCTATCTATCTATCTATCTGTCTATCTGTCTGTCTGTCTGTCTGTCTGTCTGTCTGTCTGTCTGTCTGTCTGTCTGTCTGTCTGTCTGTCTATCTATCTATCTATCTATTTATCTATCTGTCTGTCTGTCTATCTATCTATCTATCTATCTATCTATCTATCTATCTATCTATCTGTCTATCTATCTATCTATCTATCTATCTATCTATCTATCTATCTATCTATCTATCTATCTATCTATCTATCTATCTATCTATCTATCTATCTATCTGTCTCTCTATCTGTGGGTGTGTGCCCTCTCTATCTGTCTCTCTCTCTTTGTCTGTCTGTCTATCTATCTATCTATCTATCTATCTATCTATCTATCTATCTATCTATCTATCTATCTATCTATCTATCTGTCTGTCTGTCTGTCTGTCTGTCTGTCTGTCTGTCTGTCTGTCTGTCTGTCTGTCTGTCTGTCTATTTATCTGTCTGTCTATCTAGACACTATAGGGGAGACCGGGGGCAACTGTAACAGGGGGCAATTGTAACATTTTAAATTGCACCAATCAGAAATGAGATACAACCATGAAATTCATTATGCACTTGTTTTTTGATGTTCCCTCTCTGCCTACCAAAAACTTATATCTCATGCATTTCTGATTTTATCTGACATTTTTGAGGTATGAAAGTAAAAAATTTCATCATCGGTATTTTTCTCATTCCTTCTTAACCTTTAATGTCTAATAATTGAAACACATCCAGTTTTGTTGACAATTTTGTTGGCTATCATTTGTCATATGTTAACTTTGTTGTTTGTTGCCAGCAGCTTTTTATCATGGGTGGTGAATCAGGGGCAATTGTAACACACCATCAAAATGATGTTCAGTTCAGTAACACCCTCAAATTAGTTGATTTCCCCCCCTTTATAATATAGAAAAGTGCTATATTAATTTATGTATATTTATCTTTGTTGTCTATTAAAGTTAAAATATAGTTTTGATGACTTTTCTGATAACTCTGTCAAAAAGCTAGCTAGCAGGCAAGCAGGGTAGCTTTAAAGTATAGCTTAGTATTGAAACTGATTAAAAAACTGGTTGTAACTATTTATTTATGTAGCCTATTTATTTATTTTATAGCGGCAACAATTATTCAATCAATTGATCGACGGAAAATTGATCTGCAATGATTTGTAAATTGTAAATTCGAATATAAATTTGAATATTAAAAAAAAAAACAGAGATTCGAATGTGAAAATTAATATTTGAATATTAAATAAACAATGGGGAAAAAAATAAAAAATAAAAAATAAAAACAGCGGGCGCACTGTATCACCGTAACCTTCAAAGTGGCAGGCCCAGAAGGTCCGAGAGAGATGACCTGAAAATATTGAGAGAATTACCTACATTGATTTTCAAATCAACCATTACATTAGGCTACCCTACTCTAATAAAATCAAAGGCAGCTCACCAAATCCTTTTAAATTTTAGGAAGAGTCTGGGTCTTCTTCCAGGGCCATCATTTGCTCAGTGTTCTGCAGAGGAAAACGTTACCTGGATACCAACGCAAATGTCTTATAGTTAATAGTAGAGAGTAGTGACACCACCATAGACTCCCGTGGTCACTTTATTCTCCCCCTAGTGGCAGGATATGGGTATTGCAAATCCGCCCAAGAAACCCATTCACTCCAATGTATGTGTGTTGCCAACTTGCTTGTAAATTGATGAAAACTGCTGTGTTTTTGCTTTTAGGTGCATTGGTCATATTAAGTTATGCTTATAATTTATTTATTGAATTGAAATTGTAACATTAATGTGAACAACTGTTTTTTTTTATAAACATAGATATAACACACAAAATAAAAGATGACAACACTGAAAAACCATTACAAAATGTGACAAAATCAAACCCACAGTTGAATTTAGCGCGCAAACTGGTATGACACTTTAGTGGACTTATCTTTATCATTTAAAACAGCAAGCATTCGTGACACAACAATTAATGGCCACTATATGTTAATATTTATCTGTAAAAGGGTCCACGATAACGTGGGTGATCTATAAATGTCCTTAAATTATTGAAAATACCGCACTTACTCATTCACCAACACTGCAGAGATGCCAGCTCTTGGGCACATTTGCAAAACCCACACCCCACCACCAGGGGGCGTTTCCACTTGACCAATGCGTGTTGCTACTCTCTTTTCCAGTGCTCTAGTTAATAGCAAAACGAATATATTTGTTAATAGCAAGGAAACCACAGCTAAATAAAAGTTTGGAGTAGTTCACAACGGTAAACACACGTCTTGTTTTTGCTGAGTCCAACTCAATGCGAATTAGTGAAGATAAATGTCTTCATTTTCTATTTTTTTCTCATTCAAACTAAATTCAAAATTGAAAAAAATATTGAGTGGAATTATTTTTCTTTTAATGATTACAGTGTCTGCATGTTTCAATAAAGAAGCCTAAAGAAGTGAAATTTGCAGGCTGTCCCACTTTTCCCATTGTGAGTTTGGAATTTCCGAGTGCGCTTAAACGCCTCATCCAGTCCTCACTGGACATCACGGAAAAGTACGTCATTCGGCTCTGAGGTATCTAACGGTAAGTAACGTCCGCAGAGTGCTCCAACTGACAACTGTACAACTTTATACACGCACCCTTTGTCGTTTCACTGTGATTGCACGGTTGAACCCAAACTCAAACAGACTTAAAATAAGTCGAGAGGCGAAACACTTCCTTGTTAAACCACAGTAAAAACCGTGTTAGCTACGTGCTAACAGTAGCATAGCCGTTAATGCTAACGGTAGCATAGCATGCAAATGGTCGTCGTATTCAGTCAGTGACACTCGGACTATTCATTTTTCTTTGTTTCCTGGCTGCTGCTGCTGCTGCTGCTGCTGCTGCTGCTGAGTGTCAGAGACTTGCTAGCACCATAGCACCATAGCAGCCAGCACAGCTAGTGCAGCTAGCCTCCTACTCTGCTGCATGTAGCCACATCTGCCTGTATGTGACCAGCATCCTTTGTGTTTATATATCCATAAAACAAGAGTACACAGGAATCTCTTAACATTTTGATAACATAAACATTAATTTAGAGTTCGTTTTAAAGGGAACATTTAACATTCAATGATGCTGATGTAATTTATTACTCACAATTCACAAATGTTTTGCAGCCACTATATATATCTGTGTGTTTAAGCATGTAGGGAAAGCAGAGATTTGAGATGGAGCATGTGATTGGTGTTTTGTAGTTTTGAATGCATGTGTCCACACAAGACAATAACATTGTTTTTTTGTCTCATAGACAAGGAGTAAACCAGTGTGAATCTCCGCCTTGGTTGGTAAGTTTGCGACAGAAGTTGATAATAGCCTGCTGCATAAAGGGACTGTCTATAGCTGTTTTATCCGGCAACATATAAAGAGTAGACACCGCATCAACTGCTACTGCGTTGCTGCGTATGTGGGCGGTGGGTGGTGGCCATCTCAGACCGGTCACCCGCTCCACTCAGTGTAATCTACAATTAAGTGTCAGTGCATTTAGTCAATAACTGACTAAACATTATATATTATATTATTATTATTATTATTATTATCCTGTCTATTACACGGCTTGCAAGGAAAATAATTAATTTGAAACATAATGTTGATCAAAATACGGGAAGTGAAGGAAGGAAGGAGAGAGAATAAATAAATAAATATTCAATTCACAAAATACAACCAATAGTAATGTTGTGAAAAGTAATCCCCAGAGCCAGCTGTTTTCCATGGTCCGCTTAGAACAGAAGTAACATGCTGCTCTGGCATCATGTTACTTCTGCTGCTCAGCTGAGTAGAATGACGGGTTCAAGATGGCGGGAGCGCCCCAGCAGCCAATGCATCGTCTACTCTTTATATGTCTATGATTTTATCCATATTCACTGATGATTTATCCATTTTGTGTTGGTGACACAGGTGACATTGCATTCAACAAAATGGAGGGAACACTTGTACACATGTAGATTAGTCAGTCTCAAGTAATTGTGGTGTATATTATTGTCCAGATTTTCAGTTGAAACTGAACCCTTTTATAAATTGTGATAAGTACAGGACAATCTCATTTTTAAGTGAGTATGTTTGTAATACAGAGTAACCAGAGTCTACTTAGAATGAGGTTTTCTTTTTCTTTTTTCCCCCAGCAGTTATTTGACTGTACATAGATGACATTTCTATATCTAATTGGTGAAGTTAGTTTGATGCCCACATACAAATGACACAGTCAAAAAAAACAGTCATTCAAGTGAGACATCTCCAATAGTTTCATGCACTAAAATAGCTGTTCTTTTGTTGTGTGTGTGTTTTTTTTAGGTGCCCTGGCCCCGCTGTCCAGCTGTCCAGCAGTCCAGCAGTTCTCCCCTCTACCCTATCTCTGCTCTGTCTGGCCTTGTCTTTGTATCCACTCTCACTTTTTATTGGTCAGCTCTGTCTTTCCTGTCTTCTACCACCTCTGTCTGATATTGGACCATTCTATCTTTCTATCCCTCTTCTCTGTCACAAGAAATTTCTATCTGAATTTTGGAACTACGATATACCTGGTTAACGATTTTTGGAACTACGATCTACCTGGTTTATGATTTTTACGATTCACGATTTACTTGGAACTTGGTTTCTGGTGACCAAATCTGACTGTTATTGCTACTGAGAGTCTCTCTTCTCTCACCCCCTCTGTCTGTCCTGTCTCCCTCTCTCACACGTTAATTCATCTTTGAAATTGGCTGAGAAATATTTCTAAATTATTTTTCATACATTTACATACACGCACTAAAATTTGGCATAGCATTTGAAACATTGCATTTGGACACAATCCATCTCATCAAACCTTAATTATTAACTGATAAGTCTTTCAGGAACGTGATTCTCACGTAAGATTGAATAAAACTCAGTTCAAAGGAGTGAAAACAACTCATTAAGCATTAAGACATATCTTAGCATTACTAGATCTAAACATTTGATTTGAACAATCAGATTTAGATTTATTTAACTTTTTACATACTCAAAATAAAACTTGATTCAGCCCAGAGGTATCTTCGATTGCAAATATCATAGCTGTTGTACACTAATTGAATGCAAGTGTGTGGTTGTTCAACACTGAAATAAAGACAGACAACTGTAACTGGATTTGTTTGGACTGTTCCTGTCTCTGAAGCTCCACCCTTGGCTCTGCATCAACAAGTGGACTCATCAGAACTACTCATTTGTCCAGAGCAGAACTGACAACCAGAACTACTGATTTTATAAGCAGCATAAATAAGTATAGAAGCTAAAGTTAAAGGAAGGAGGTGTTTGAGTTTATAGTATCAATTTGTTTTCTGCTGTCAGTCACACTTGCCAGAACTGAACTGCTGGTTACAGAACTATTGACTTTGAATATAAGCAAGGAGCTAACGTTAAGAGAAGGAAGTTTGAGTATTGCTCAACATTAGAGAACTTATCACCACAGTGCAGTAAAAAACATTGCTTGAGCAATTGCACTCTGATTTACCAGTTCCACTAAACAAAAAAACCTTAGCTCTGTGTTTGTGTTTCTGGTTTAGATAAGTACAAGTTTTTGTTTGAAGTATTTGTGGTGAACAGCAACAACGATGCCAAGAAAGAACGCAAGGTCTCACGCTCAAAAACTCCGGTGGCAGAAGTGGTCTGATGACGTCCAAGCTGAGAGTCCTGATCCACAGTCTGAGACGCTTCCTGGTCCATCGGTGCAAGAGAGAGGTCAACAGAAGGTTTCCCATGCAGACGTGGTGAAAGCTCCCACTGATCCCCTGTGTGTAGACGAACATGCTAAGCCCAGCGGTCAACATGCTGCACCAAAAGCTTCTTATGCAGATGTGTTAAAGGGTAAACGTCCCAGTGAGACACCACTTGAAGCAGAATGTTCTCACATTAACCAGGTAAAGTCTCGTAGACAACATGACGCACCAGGTCCATCTCAGGTTTCATATGGTGACCTCTTAAAGAGAGGACGACAAACTGATAATCTGTGTGTAGCTGCAGCTTCTCATGCTAACAGTGCTAACGTGATCAACCGGCCCACTGAGATCAGAGTCCGTGCATCCTACAGCCAGAATCACTATAAATACGGTGAATACAGTAACAGGCAATGTACATGTAACTCTCTGATGTTTCTAGCCTGTCTTTATGAGGACGAACACTTCCAGACAGCAGACCTCAACTGTGTTTTGGACAAAGGTAATGCTCTGTACGGTGAAGCCATGATAAGGTTTCCTGACTCCGTCCACTTGGCTACAGATGAAATCCCTGACATCGTGACAGCACGCAGAAATGTGTATTATGTAAACATGACTCAGCTGTCCCGTTACGGCACATTAGGACAACCTGGTAGTGAATATGTTGATTCCTTTCGTGACCTAGAAGCTGGAATGAGCTGTCTTCTGTCAGAAGTGCAGTACGCTTTGCTAATTATGGAAGGTGCATGCATTGCAGTGTTCAGAACCAGATCTGGCAGGTATGGTTTCTTTGACCCACACTCCAGAGGAGAAACTGGTTTACCAGATCCTTTTTTTGGTTGTGCCATCATGGTGACATTTTCACATCTCCGTGACGTCATCAACAGGATCAAACAGTGTCACAAGCGCACCAAGTCCTCCTGCAACTATGAGCTGAAACCTGTGGAGTTTTTCAGTATGAACGAACACAATGAAGTCAGCCTTGACGCACCGATTACAGTGAACACTGACACAACACCTGTTCTCAATGAGCCAACTCTAAGTCCCATCACTGACATCTGTGATGAAATACTTGAATATGAAGATGAAGCATCCACTGACATTGAAATTGAACTACAATCACCGATACAGTCCAATGTCACTTCTCTAACAGCTCATGATGAATCTCACCAAGAATCCACTTCGGCTGCTGCTTCAAAGGAAAATGATGCTGCTGATCTGTCTGACACCATGTTTCATCAAGGTTTGTCCACTGACATCACTTCTACTGTGACACAACAGGATCATATTAGGTTGCCTGATACTGAAGCACCTCAACCTGTCTCATCTGACATCTTGAAAAAAGTGTCTAAACTGCCTAAAAACAAGAGGAGAAGATTCATGCAGAGACAAATGCTCTCAGATAAAGAAACACAAAAGGACAAAAAAATGAGACAACGAGAAAAGTATGCTTTAAATGACACATTCAGAGAAAAGAAGAAATATTATGTAAAGAGAAAGTACTGTAATGAGTTACACAGAAAAGAAAAACAGCAATACGAGGCCAAACGCTATCGAGACAGGCAAGCAGAAATCAAACAAAAGTACAAAGACTATATGAAGAACTGTTACGTAATGAATCGTGAAGTCAGACGGCAGAAACAAATGTATATTACAAAAAGGTACAAGCATGATGCAGGTTTTCGAAACCAACAAAAGCTAAATATCACACAACGGTACAAGCATGATGCAGGTTTTCGAAACCAACAAAGGCTAAATATCACACAACGGTACAAGCATGATGCAGGTTTTCGAAACCAACAAAAGCTAAATATCACACAACGGTACAAGCATGATGCAGGTTTTCGAAACCAACAAAGGCTAAATATCACACAACGGTACAAGCATGATGCAGGTTTTCGAAACCAACAAAGGCTAAATATCACACAACGGTACAAGCATGATGCAGGTTTTCGAAATAAACAAAAGCTAAATATCACACAACGGTACAAGCATGATGCAGGTTTTAAAGACAGGCAAAAGATGTACATCACACAACGGTACAGAAACGATGCAGCTTTCCAACAAAGGCAAAAGTTGTATTATACAAAAAAATACAGAGAAGACTCAGAATTTAAAGAACAGAGGTGCCTTTATATTAGGAGACTTTACAGTCACAACCAGACATACAGACAACAACACAGAGCACTGATGAAGCAAAGAATGCGAGAGAGATATCAAAACAATCTTGCTTTTAAAACCACACACAACATGAGATGTGCAATGAAAATCAAGCAGAAATACAGACGGATCATTAGACAACCAGAAGAGAGAGACAACAGTGTGATTGCAGAGGCAATATCCTTGTTCAGATCACAAATTAAAGCTGGTCCCACCTTTGTGTGCACCGTGTGTTTAAAAGCCTCATTTCCAAACCAGGTGAAACAGTGTAAGAGGTCAAACTATGTGAGAAATCCACATGTGGTTGCAGCGTGTCTAACTGGCAAATATGTTCATGTTTGTGATGAAGTCTGCAGAAATGAACAACAGTGCACGATGCCAGATGAGAGGAAAAAAGAGTGGATCTGTCACACCTGTCACGATCACCTGAAACGTGGAGCCATGCCGTCTCTAGCTGCAGCCAACAACATGGAGCTTGCTGATATTCCACCTGAACTGTGTGACCTCAACATTTTGGAGAGACATCTCATCGCCAAGTGCATCCCGTTTGCAAAGATAATTCCTCTTCCCAAAGGAAGACAAAATTTAATAAGAGGTAATGTGGTGTGTGTCCCCTCTGAAGTACAAGAAACTGTACAAGCTTTGCCCAGAGTGAGAAGTGAGTCTCAGGTGTTAAGAGTGAAACTGAAGAGACGACTGTGTTACAGAGGTCATCAGCTCTTCCAGACTGTCACCTGGTCTAAACTGGTTCAGGCTCTGCATAAACTGAAAGAGATTCACCCACAGTATAAGGATGTAAGTATCAGAGATGACGCTGAGCTGTGTGACCCCACACTTCCTGATGTGGATGAGGCAGAGGATGACATGATGAACGATGATGATTACAATGAGGATGATCTGCTGGAAATTGATATGTTTGACAATGAAGCAATCCATGAGGTAGAACCTGACGATGAGCAGGATGTTGACATGTTGTCATGTGATGGTGAACAAACAAATGCTGAGCAGCCAACTGAGCAGACAGCTGATGATGAGGAAGAAGGTGATTTACCCAATGGCGGATTCGCTCTTGACTCGTGCCTTCAGCCGACCGATGTTTCAGAGGACATATTGAGTTTCAGTGAGGGAATCTACTCTGTGGCGCCTGCTGAAAGAAACTCACCTGTTGGGTTCTTTAAAACTCCCAATCTCGAATCTAAAGCTTTCCCCGTGCAGTTTCCTACAGGTCAGAACACACTGGATGAAGCTAGACTTGTTAAGCTGTCGCCCAGCGGTTATTTCAAAGCAAGGCTTTTCTGTGTTGACAATCGTTTTGCCAGAGACACAAACTACTTGTTTTTTGCTCAGTTTGTAACTGAAATTCACTTGGCCACAAACAGCATGAGCATTCAGTTAAGGAAAGCAAAGCCTATGACCAGAGACGGACGCAGAATAACATCAGACATGTTACTGGATAAACATGAGGTGGAGAGACTGGTGAGAAATAAAGATGCAGTGAGGTTCATGCAGCCACTCAGAGGAACTCCAGCCTACTGGCAAAAAACAACCAGAGATCTGTTTGCCATGATCAGACAGTTGGGAACTCCTACCTTCTTCTGTACATTCTCTGCAGCTGAAATGCGTTGGCCTGAGGTGATTGAAGCAATAAAAAGACAACAGGGTGAGGATGTCAATTTTGACGAGCTGGACTGGTCTGCAAAGTGTGACATACTGAGAAGCAATCCTGTGACAGCCATGCGCATGTTTGATAAACGTGTAGAAGCTTTATTCAGAGATCTTCTATTCAGTCCGGCACAGCCTTTAGGAAAAATAAATGATTATTTCTACAGAGTCGAGTTTCAGCACAGAGGAAGCCCACACATTCACTGCCTGTTATGGATAGAAGGTGCACCTGTGTTTGAGGAGGATAGTGATCAAACGGTGTGTGACTTTGTGTCAAAGTACATCACAGCTCAGCTCCCTGACCCACACAGACAACCTGAACTGCACAGAAAGGTGACAGAGTTACAGATGCACAGCAGAAACCACTCTCGCACATGTTTCAGAAGCTTTGGCTCTGCCTGCAGATTTGGATTTCCCAAACAACCTTGCAAAGAGACAATGATCACCAGACCTTTTGAAAGTGACACTGACATTTCTGAAGCAGTGGGAAAGGCCAAAAAGAAACTCCAACCACTGAACGCGCTCCTGAACGAACCTGAGATTGCCGACCTGACTTTAGAGCAGCTCCTGGCTCGCTATGAACTGACAGTCAGAGAATATGAGGAATGCATGAGCTTGATTGCCACATCCTGCTCAGTGACACTGAAACGTGACCCCAAAGACTGCTGGGTAAATGGGTTTAATCAGTACCTTCTCAAATCCTGGAATGCCAATATTGACGTGTCTTATATCCTAAATGCTTATTCCTGCATCATGTATCTGACCAGCTACATAACAAAGCAAGAGTCCAAAATGTCAGACTATCTGAAAACAGTGATTGAAAACTCAAACAAGGAACATGTCAACGAATGTGATGAAATGAGAGAGGTGATGCAGGCTTATTCCAAAAAGAGAGAAATCTCAGCACAGGAAGCTGTGGCAAGAGCGTGTGGTCTCAAACTAAAGAAATGTTCACGTGGTGTTGTATTCCTATCCACAGATGATAATCCAGTCAAAATGAGTAAGCCCATGTCAGCCCTGGAGAACGCAACACCAGAAAGTTCAAGCATATGGATGACGTCGCTGACTGACAAATACAAAAACAGACCTGAGACACCAGAGTTTGAGGAGATGTGTTTTGCTGATTTTGCAGCTACATGCAGGATTCTCTATGGCAATCAGACAAAAGGCAAAGATGCCCTTCGCTTGCTGAATGACTCAGGATTTGTTCAAAGGCGAAAAAACGACAAGCCTGCTGTGATCAGATTCTACCGCCCTTCAAAGGAAAAAAGTCCTGAACAGCACTATGGATCACTACTGAAGCTGTACGTTCCCTACAGATCAGATGCAGAACTGAAAAGGCCATTCTTACCCACGTACCAGTCCTTTTATGAAAGTGGCATTGCACGTCTGCCTGGCCGTGAGCACGGTGAGCTGGTTAAACACATTGTGAAACGAAACAAAGACAAATATGAGAAAAACAGTAAAGAGATTGAGCAAGCAGTGGAGGAATATGAGCAGAACAGAGGAGTGATTGATGAGTGGAACAACCTGGCACCTGAGTCTGAAATGGTGAGGATGGAGTGTATTGAGGAACTACAAGCACAGCCACATGATGACAATGTACAAGAAAATGTACCAGACTACAATCGACAGGCTAATGCTGTAACAGAAGCCAGAGCCATCAGAGAGCCCCCTGCAATGGATCCTGCTGTGTTACGTCACATGTATCAGAACCTGAACCAGAAACAAGCCTGTGTCTTCTATTTAATCAGAGACTGGTGCATCAAGCGTGTTTGTGGCCCAAATCCAGAGCCGCTGTTTATTTACATCAATGGTGGTGCTGGTGCAGGAAAGTCACATCTCATCAAATGCATTTATTCAGAGGCGTCAAAGATTCTGTGTAAAGTGCCCAGACATGCAGACGAGACTGACATATCAAGCCCCACTGTGCTGTTGACTGCTTTCACTGGAACTGCAGCATTTAACATCTGTGGAACAACTCTGCACTCTCTGCTGAAGCTCCCCAGAAGTCTGAAACCTCCTTTTGTGGGACTGGGTAACAAACTGGATGAAGTCAGAGCAGAACTGATCAACGCTGAAATCCTCATCATTGATGAAGTGTCCATGGTGTCAAGGCCCCTCTTTGCATATGTTGATGTCAGACTGAAACAGATCAAAGGCAGCCAGAAACCTTTTGGAGGAATGTCAGTCATTGCTGTTGGAGACTTCTATCAGCTACCACCAGTACGACAGTCTAAACCTCTGTGTGTACACGACCCAGAAAACATTGACCTGTGGCAGGAAAACTTTCAGATGGTTACGCTCACCGAGATCATGCGTCAGAAAGATGATGTTGCTTTTGCAGAGATGCTGAACAGGATCCGTGTGAAAGACAAGTCAGAGGAGTTGTCAGAAGCAGACAGAGCTTTGCTCTCACAGGCCATCACTGAACCAGCTCAATGCCCCGCTGATGCCCTTCACATTTTTGCCACCAACAAACAGGTAGATGCTCACAACTCTGCAACATTAAAGAAGTTTCACTCACAAATCACAGAAATTGATGCTGATGACTATAAAAAGGACCCAAGCAGTGGAAAAATGACAAGACAGGAGAAACCGTTCAAAGGAGCTACAAATGAGCTACCAGACACACTCCAAGTTGCTGAAGGTGTTCGTGTCATGCTGACCAGAAACCTGGATGTTTCCAAAGGACTGGTGAACGGTTCGTTCGCTACTCTGGTCAAGATGGTTACCTCTGAACAACATGTCAACATGCTTGGTCTCCAGATGGATGATGAAACAGCAGACAGGAGAGCATCAGGATCAGCTGACAACCTTGTTTACATTGAGAGGTCAGAGGACAACCTGAAACAGAAAGGAGCAGTACGCAGACAGTTTCCCATCAGGCTGGCTTTTGCATGCACCATTCACAAGGTTCAAGGTATGACAAGAGAGTCAGCTGTTGTCTCCCTGAAAAACATCTTTGAACCTGGCATGGCTTATGTGGCTGTTAGCAGAGTCACCTCTCTCAGTGGACTGCACCTGCTGGACATGGATGAGAGTAAAATCTACGCCAACACTGAAATCACCGAAGCACTCGAGGCCATGAGACAACTGAACCTGGATGACATGATGCCACTTCTTCATCTCAGAGACACGCTGAGCCGACCTGACACTCTGACCATTGTTCACCACAACACAGAGGGACTTCCAGCTCACATCAATGACATCAAAAGCCATCATGAACTGTGTCTTGCAGATGTTTTGTGTTTAACAGAAACCCACCTACAGGGCTCCTTTGTGGCAGACAGTCTTCAACTTCAGGGCTACAACATGTTCAGACGCAACAGACACCTGTCCTACACCAATGTTCCCCGGATGGCAAGCAGAGCTGGTGGTGGAGTTGCTGTGTATGTCAGAGACCACATCCAGGTGTGTGAAAAGCAGTATGTTCATAATGTAACTGACCTTGAGTTTGTGGCTTTGAAGGTTGAGGCCCCAGTGAGAGCACTGATTGCAGCTGTGTACAGACCTCCAGACCAGTGGCGCCGCCAGCCGGAATCCTGTACGCACTGTGCGTACAATTTTTTTCATAGGTGGAAAAAAAAAAGAAGCAATTTTGTTTATTTTGAGCGGGTGTGATAAAGACGCTTGTTGTTTGTAACAGGCTAAACGTGCTGAGTTCATTGATTGTTAAACCAATCAGTGGAAGCCTAACGTAAAAGCCAGTGATTGTCGTTTACATCATGTCATCTGTCTCTTTTTGATTTCTGGCGCCTATTACACTACCGCTATGTGATGATTACGCCCGGTCCAGTATAGAAATGTCAAAAAGACAGTTGAGCCTTTTCCAGGCATTTAAAAAAAAAAGAGAGATCCAAACCCACGATCACAAACACGCAGCAGAGCAGCGATAATGAAGGTCTCTCCTCTCTAGCTCCAAACTCACTCGTCTGCACCGCGATTATGGACTCATAAGTGCCGATTCCAGGTTGAGCCCCCACTGGGGAAGCCTCGGCCCATCAGCTGTGTGTCTGTGGGTATGTGTAACCCGTATGTGTGTAGCCTGTGTGTGTTAATCTCTCACGCGCTCTGTTAAGATGAATCAACACAAACCGCTGCAGAGCGCGAGCCTGGCACAGAGGTGCGCGCTCTGGCGCATCTGGCACAGTCGGTTAACGGCACCGAAAGGAAACTGGCTCCGCTCCGCGGCTATTTCGTGTCCGACGTCTATGTTAAGCACATGTTGTTATTGATATTGTAGCGTCCGACCCGACGTAACTACAACAACATAACACAAACTTATCTGACAGCTCTCTCACTTTTTCCTCTGCTCCTCCTCACTCACCTACACACACTGTCTTCCTCACACTCACCCCGGCCCCTCAGCTTCTCATCCAACCATACGCTACCTGCCCGTACACATTCACAGTCAGTCAGGAATCACACAACTTAAACATCACAACAACATTACTGCGGGGTCGCAACAATATTTTCAGTTGTGCAGTATATTATGACAAGTCCCATTGCTACGTGGCATGATGGGCACAGCGACCCCCCCCCCCCCCGAAAAAAAAATTGTTGCAGCCTATTTGCCGTTTCTGTGCGTACATTGAAATTGAATCCTGGCGGCGCCACTGCTCCAGACTACAGTGTGAGATCGTTCCTGTCGAACCTGAGCAGCCTTGTGGACTCACTGGAGATCATGGATGTACAGCCCATCATCGTCTGTGGCGACTTCAATGAGAATCAGTCCGTGGGAAACAAGCCAATACTGGAGATGTTTCGGTCCAGAGGGTATAAACAGCTCATCACTGACCCAACCACAGACAAGAACACAGTGCTGGACCTGGTTTTCATCTCTCGACCTCAGCAGCGTCTCCATTCTGGTGTGCTGAAGACCTACTACAGTTATCACAACCCTGTGTACTGTGTGTTGTCTTTTGACAGTTCATGAAGAAGTCAGGTGAGTGTTAAAGGGTAAAGAAAAATGCAGATAACTCATGTCAATTGGTAAAACATTTGTTTTTCTAACCATGTACTCTATTCAGGTTCTTGGTGAGGTAAGGTAAATCTACTGAGCATTGTGTTATGTTTTTCTGGTAACCACATTGTTGTTGAACTTGTTTCACTAAGTGTACTTGTGGGGGAATGAATAATGTCATAAGGTTCATAAAAAGCATATTTAATGTTATATGTTAATATGATATTTAAAGAGTTGGATCATTTTTGGGGATGTCATTATTTAGGGTTAAATATTTTTATGGATCACATGGTTTTTCAGGTAACTACAATTTTATGGATTCTCAGACTGTTTTGGCCTGTGCATTTACCAGGGTGGGTTTGGGTTTGGGTTGGTAAATGCACAGGCCAAAATAGTTGTGTGTAGCTGCTGTATACACAGCAGCTACACACAGCATACAACACACATCTGTACACACTGATGCTGACACAGCATCAGTGTGTACAGCTTTACACACCTGCTAATACTTGAGGAAGTATGTGCTATACATACTTCCTCATGCCTACCAGCTGGGGCCCCACAGTTTCCCACTATCTTCTCTGGCAGGGTGGGAGGCCTGACCAGAGACTAGGAACATAAGTTTTCTTTATTTTTATAACATAGTTTATAACTAAGTTTTATTTTATAAAAAAAGTTTTCTTTCATATTTACATTAAGTTTTCTTACTTATTTAAATGTTTATTTCTCCTGGACATGAGGCACAGTTGTCTTGTGTTCTCAGTGAGGACAACTTTGCAACCTTGACTATGAGGATCAGCTTGTGACAACAAAGTCATCATAATTTCACCAGAGAACTGCCACTTCCCAATCTTAACTGTCAATCAGTAGCAGAGCTGGACCTGCTGGACCACACAGATACTCCTTCTACTTCATGCAAGTTTCAGTCATTCTTAAAAGCAGAGGACTTCACCTTCAGTCTGACTGTGACACGCTGGATCAGCTGACAACAAACACATCATCATGCTGCCATAGATGAGACAACACAACAGCATCCTAGAGCTCTGTCAATCAACAGTGGACCCTGACTGCTGAACCAGAGTGTTCCTGCTGCCAGCGTCCAGGTCTCCTCACAACAGAGGCACAGGTACAAGATTAAAAAAAACAACTTTGGACTCTTAAGTTGCTGTTGTCAATGTTGTCAACTGTAGGCTAACACTTGTGTAACAGCTCAAGTAACAATGTGATCTCCACTACCTTCTTCCCTCAGGTGTACTCCACTGTGACCCCTCCACAAAACAGTAGAGACACTCAGGACTGGACAGGTCATTCTTCAAAAGCAGAGGATCAGATGACTCCAGCCAACCTTTACCTCAGCTTCACTCTGAGACAACACAACAGCATCCTCGCTGTCAATCAACAGTGGACCCATGACTGCTGGACCAGAGACGTGTTCCTGCTGCCAGTGTCCAGGTCTCCTCATAACAGAGGCACAGGTACAAGATAAAAACCTTTAACAATTTGTGTAACACTTGTGTGACAGCTCAAGTAACAATGTGATCTTCACTACCTTTTTCTCTCAGGTCTGTGATCTCTCCACAAAACAGTAGAGACACCCAGGACTGGACAGCATTCTGAGCCTTGTGACCTGTGTGATGTGCAGCTGGGGAGAAGGTATTGTTTTTCCCTACAGTAGTGACCAGGGTGTTTGATCATCACACTTCATGTAACATTTGAGCACATTTCTTATTTGATGATTCATGACTTTCTGTTTTATCTTGCCAGGATCACCTGCTTAGCACAACGACTAAGTTATCATGCTGCTGCTGACCTGATATTACCACAGCATCTTTACCATCAGTCCACAGTGGGCCCATCATTGCTGACCACACAGGAACATGTCCTGCTTCCAGACAGTCCCAGCCAGTGTTGAAAGCAGAGGATGAGAGGACTCTACCTCACCTATGCTCTGACTGTAAGACACTGGACCAGCTCATGACTACCAAGCAACTGAAAACTGGAGGTATTTGATTTAATCATGTGTCAGTCTCACCGTTGAACATGTCTTGTTGCATATATTTAAGTATAAGTCTTTTAATGTTCTCTTGTCAGAATCAGCCCCTCCCTCCTCCCTCCTCCCTCCTCATCACAGTCCAGTCCTGTGCACAGTCCAGTTCAGTGGAGCCTTTCTACTGTCGATCCTCTGGCAAATGATCAGGTGCTGTACTGTAGGGACACACAAGCCTGCAGGTCAGTGGTCTCTCAGTTTTTCTGAGTGACAGAAACATCAACTCTGCATCATCAAGCAGCTCCCTTAACAAGTCTTAAAGGTAACATGTTTGTTATGCAACCCTTCTCGAAGAAGTCTGTCACTGACAAAACCACTTCTTGGTGCTGATGTTTGCATTTACATCTGTACTTTGGACAAAATTAGTTTTAACTGTTGTCCTCTGTCCAAAGTAACAATGTTTTTCTTTTGTAGAATTCATTCTTTTCCTTTCTATTTCACGCTTTCTGCAAAACCTTTTTTGTTTAAAAATGTGTCCTTCTTTATGCCATGCGACATTAAGTGTGTTCCTTTTTGTGCATTACATTACATCCCATATACTCTGGCCATTAAACTGGACCAGTTTTTCCATGAATATATATTTGCGACTGTATTTAAGATCAGATGAGATAAGATGAGATAAGATAAGAGGAGTCTTTATTGTTGTAAAACTATACCCTTAAAAGGGATGCTTAGACAGATGACAACTGACAGTAAATTTAATTTACTGCACTCAGATATTCTTAAGTATTTTTTTTTACCTAAGAAAAAAAGAACACAGCACTCATTGAAAGTCATTATTATACCACAAAAAGGACATTTCACAGTTTTAACAGTCCAGAGATTAATAACTTAAGTTTTTTCTTTTATTGAGTATGTTTTCTTTCTTTCTCATTTCCATCAGGTTTTCTTGCATGACACCAATTGTTGAAAGAAGTTAACAGACTGTCTATTGACCTCTTCTAATTTATAAAATGTATTTGTTTCATTTTCATTTCCTCCCAGCCTCTTTGTCTGTTTCCTCTACAACAGGTATAGGAAACAGACAAACGGGGAAACAGGTCAGTTACAGTAGTTGAGTTGTAGTATGTAACAGCTAACTGAACTAGAAGAGTAAATACTTAACTATATTTAAAAAACGCTACTGTGGGGTTTCAGCTGGTAGGTGAAAGGTTCTTCACATGTGTGCACTTAGCCTAGGGCTAATGGAAATCCCAGTGTAAAGACATGAATCATAACACATAAGTTAAATGTGTGAAACCAAAGTTAACTTCTTCACATGGACCACATCCAATGATGTGATTGTTCTTGTGCTAGTCTTCTCACCTAAGTCTTTGACTTGGTTTTAATTTAAATATCATCTGTTGAATATCAACACACAGCTGAATTTTAGATTTTGATGGCATGAATGTCAGTCAAGCTCCACTGGGGTTGGAGTCATGAAGTAATTATTATAACTGTTCATGACTAAAGACTTTAGCCCTATCTAAACAACATGTGAAAAGCTTTGGGTCATGTGGCTGAACAAGCCTGTAAGCCACTGTATTTCTGATTTATCTCTTTATCCATCCTTTATTTATCCTCTATCTCTATGGACTTACTGTCATTGGTGCACTGTGCCCCTTTGATATTTAGCCATGAAATTTGACTAGGTCCAACAATGCATTACTATTAAGATACTGTAGTTACTGTAAAACTACACTAACAACAAGGAAAGTGGGGGACACAGAGATGTTTAGCATGCCCCATATCCACCTTAACCCCCCCTCACACACACACACACACACACACACACACACACACACACACACACACACACAGGTAACCTATGTGATTACAGCTCCTCCATATCAGTGCTTAAAGAAAGATGATCTGGCTCATTAATCACCAACATCTCCAACTGTTTATTTATCTTCTACATTTGAGTTTGTTCTCTGGATTTGGAGCTTCTTCATGTACTGACTTTCAGCTTTTCCACCCCTCAACTCTTACATTTTACTGTGAAGGAATTTAACTTTCTCTCATTAATTCCAACAATTCAGTCCATTTCTCAACCATTTTAGGAGTATCACATGTTTCATTTTTAAATGTATATTTTGCACATTTTTGTGTACTTATCTTAAACAATTCATGTTTTGTTTTTTTCAATTTCATGTCATTCAGCATCCTAGTTCGGCTACAAGTTCTAATCCTCCAATTTGGCTTCATCTTTATTAACATTTGATCAACAACTGTTTTCATGCTGTCTGTTTATAACAACTAGCCTATATATTTATTCATCTGAGACTTAAATGTTAGTTTTTCTCAAACTAATCTTCAACAATTCAAATAATTTCAGTAAAGAAATGCATCAAAAGTCCCTCTAAAAATATTACGAAAGAGGACAACTTTTGGCTTGTCTTCATGTTTAATGATGGTTGATTGAAAAACATACTCAGTATTTCCATTTGACTAGCACATTACTTTATCACTGTATCATACCTTTTTTCTGTTAACTGTATTCCAATACATGTTTCTTTGATTTGTTTGGTTTTAATTATTATTATTATTTCACCATTTCCTTTTCATTTAATCTTTTTAATCTGAACCTACATGATTTTAACCAAACTGACTACCTCCTATATTAGACACAGGTGAGCTCACCATGTGCTGTATGGTTTGCACAAAAGCCATTTTGATGTCACTATAACTTGTTTCTCTCAAATAGTTTTCTCTGTGAACTAACTTTTACAACCCCTTGTGTCAAAAGCTGTTCAATGTTTTTAACTGCACAAAGCTGACTGTGTTGACTAATGGATGTTCATGTTATGTTTATGTTTCACAGTTCACTTTTTTTTTTTTAAGAAATAGATTATGATTTATGTATATTTTGTTTGTATGTTCCATTGATTGTTTCACTGTTCAAAACCATGATATCTGTTGTTTGCTACATGTTGGCTGATTGAAACAGACTTTATACTATTAAAAATATTTTCAGTGACATTTCTCACCATTCAGTGACTTTGTTATTTTTTTACTTGTGTGTTTACATTTCTTTTAACACTTTAACCATTTCTTTTTCTTAAAATGTTTTTCTGCTGTCATTTTCCAACAGTATTTGAGTAGACTTTAACTTTTTTCAGTTGTACTGTAGCAATTTCACATTTTCAATGTAAAACACTTAAATTGAATTTTGTAATTTTGTACTACATAGTATTTTGCCTCTTAAACGTTTTGGCTATTTTTAACCCTTTTAATGCCATCCACCACTAAAAATACAAGATTTAGTTTTCTGAGCTTTTTTCTCAGCTATAATGCCTTTTCAACATTGCTTTAGCAGTTTCTTCAGCTAACTCAGCATTGTTTTAATAATTTCTTCAGCTTATTCAGCAACAGCGTTCAGCTGCTTTCAGCATTCACACGCATTTTCTGCAGGAAATGCTATCTTTTTCTAGTTATTAGTGTGAATGCTGGAAGCATTCACACTATTGTTATTCAAATCTTTATACTTATTATTATTATTAGTGTGAATGCTGGAAGCATTCACACTATTGTTATTCAAATCTTTATACTTATTATTATTATTAGTGTGAATGCTGGAAGCATTCACACTATTGTTATTCAAATCTTTATACTTATTATTATTATTAGGGCCACGGGCAATCGCACCGGGCACTGGTCCCAACAGCTATGAAATAGCTGCAGGGACCAGTGCCCGGGCGAAGCCCGGGCACTACTGTTATTGTGTGGATTTTTTCTTCTTATTATTAGTGTGAATGCAAAAGGCATTCACACTATTGTTATTCGGTTCGGCCATTTTCTTTATTTTTCTTCTTACTACTTTCCGCCTTTCTACGGTTTTAAACTAGTCCTTCATACTTTGTGCGATTTCAACAATTCATATATCAAAACGTGCAGCTTTTTTTGAACTTTATCGGCATTACTTTTCTCTTTTTAACTATTTATACTTTTTAAAATATTTAACTTTTTCTGCTAATTTTTTCCCATAGGAATGCATTGAAAACATCTTCAAACTTTTAAAATTTTCTTACTACTTTGAACCTCTAAAACGTCAGCATACTTTCTCCCACAGACTCCATTTGACTTTTAAACTGTAGACGAACTTTTAATCTATTCACATATTACTCAGCTTATTGATATCTTCAACAGTTTTTAGGTATTTGGCTGTTTTAAAATCATTAAAATTTTCGACAAAATCCAACTTTATAATGGTTGTGTATTGCGCTTAACGAGCAGGGCTTAGAGTGAGTGACATCATCGTTAGAGTGAGAGGGATCGAAAAAACATTCAGGATTTTTTCTGGATAAATTGCCAGCACGGCCACAAATTAAACTCTAGACACATGATTTCCTCACCGGTTTGTAGCCACACTTGTCGTCTCTCATCTGATGTGCTCAAAACAGCAGACAGACTTACAGAATTGTCTCAATGAGCTTAATTGTCCAGCTAGACCCGCTCCAGTGGCTCATCCACTTCAATATAAAAGTAGGAGCTGATTTTTTTAGAAAAACAGAAATGCCCCCCTTTTCTACCTTGCGACGGCAAGAAAAGTTTTTGCCCTACAAACATTTAATGCACATTGGCTCGCTCAGGAAGGTCTCCTTGCCCCGATGGTCAGGACCACATTCTGATAAGAGTTACGGTTCTCTTTTACTGGGCTGTTTTGGGAAGCTGCACAGAGCTCAAATCTCTCTGCTCTGCTCTGCTCTGTGTGCAGTTGGCCAGCTGTAGCGGCCAGCTCGTTATCATGTCTATTAATAGAACAAGTGCAGGTGCAGCCTGGCCGCTCGTTAAGATGTTTTTAAACACAGCCCCACACACACACATGATAAACCAGACTGACAGAGGATGTCCACGCACAAACACAGGCATCACACTCACACAGACAGACACACACAGACACTCACACACAGTCACACATGCACACATACACAAACAGACAAACACACAAACACAACACTGTTCCACACAGTAAAATGTAAGCATGGTAGTCGCCATGGTAACTTCTGAGGGCATACTGCCACGCAGGTGTAATCAATCAGATCATTAGGGAGAGAGGAGTTCTGTGGCGCTTATCAACAGTTTTACTTTCTGCACATGTACACACAGACAGAGAGACCGTCAGACTCACACACCCAGACACACACACACAGGTTTTCAGCTCAAATTCATCAGCCTCTCAATTATTTTATACTTTTGATGTAAACATCTCCAACAATTTATATTTTTCTCATGAATTTCAGTTCAGACATTTAACCTTTCCACCTCTATAAATAGTAGTGTAATTCCAGGTGGAGCCTAGGACATAGGATCTATCTATCTATCTATCTATCTATCTATCTATCTATCTATCTATCTATCTATCTATCTATCTATCTATCTATCTATCTATCTATCTATCTATCTATCTATCTATCTATCTATCTATCTATCTATCTATACCCCTCCCTATTTTTTAACCCCTCTGATCTATCTATCTATCTATCTATCTATCTATCTATCTATCTATCTATCTATCTATCTATCTATCTATCTATCTATCTATCTATCTATCTATCTATCTATCTATCTATCTATCTATCTATCTATCTATCTATCTGTACCCCTCCCTATTTTTTAACCCCTCTGATCTATCTATTCTTTCTTTCTTTCTTTCTTTCACTCCATTTCTGTCTTTTTACTTCTTTGTTTGCTTGATTGTTTCTTTCTTTCTACTCCTTTTCTCTTCCTTTGTTTTTCATTCTTTCTTTCTTTCACTCCATTTATGTCTTTTTACTTGTTTGTTTGTTTGTTTGTTTGTTTGTTTGTTTGTTTGTTTGTTTGTTTGTTTGTTTGTTTCTTTCTTTCTTTCTTTCTTTCTTCAGCTCATTCAGCATTGCATTCACACCATTTCCATTCTTGGAAATGCTTTTTCTAGTTCTCCTTCATCTTCCGGACACTTTTTCGATTCGCTACTAGTCCTGCAACTCGAAGAGTTGCAGGACATATTATATATCAAAACGTGTGTCTTGATCGGGATCGCTGTGCTATTACTTTTCTCAACAGTGTACGAATTTTTCGCGACGTATGTCGCGAAAAACTGCGCAAAATTTTTGCATGTAAGTCAATGGGACGGGCGGAAAAAAAAAGAGCGAAAAAGACCAATCATTGGAGTTTAACAAACGTCTACTGCTCAGGCATACTTTCACCTAGAGACTCCATTTAAACTTTAAACAGTAGACACAAGTCTTGTGTATTGTCGTATTACTCCACGTTTTGATAGGTCATATAGTTTTTGATCAATCCCTGATCAATGACCATGATCATTTTTGGAGAAATTATGAGTTTATAATGGGTGTGTATTGCATGGAATGTTCGTGTCAGAGTGCGTGACATCATCGGTTAGAGTGGGAGAGAGTGAAGAAACATTCTGTATTTTTTCTGGATAAATTGCCACCACGGCCACAATTTACACTCTACAGACATAATTTTTTCAGAATTTGTAAGACAAACTTGTTATCTCTCATGTCATGTGCTCAAAATATCAGAGAGACTTACAGAACTTACAGAATCAGCCTCTGAGTGCGGCCACGTCTGTCCCTGCTCCTCATTGAGTCCAATACAAATATTTTCTGAGAGGAGCAGAACGGCCTGATGTTTTAAAACTGCCAGCGTCGCCAAAATATTTACTGTAGAAACACCAAATCGTACCGAAATTTTCAGTAAGTCCTTAGAGCAACATTGATCTGTGTTTTGTTCTGATAGGAGTTACCGTTTTGTCATGCTAAGCCTAATTGTGAGACCGGTTTAGAGGCAGAAAATTGCTGTTTTTCTCCACGTTTCTGTCTGTCTCAGCCTGCGGGGGCCCCTATCGCCGTGGTAACCTCTTTGATCCTCAGGCTAGAGCTCGTTAACTTCATAAACAATCCACCTGGCGCTCGTTTAAATGTTTATAAACACAGACACAGCTAAATCAGACTGACACAGGATGCAGCTACTAACTAACTATGTGACAAGTCAGTCACACACACACACACAGACTCTAGAGCCAGCTTCATGTGATTACAGTCACACACACACACACACACACACACACACACACACACACACACACACACACACAGGTAACCTAATGTGGTTACAGCTCCTCCATATCAGTGCTTATAGAAAGATGATCATGTGTCTGTCTGATCAGCTCTGTCTTGACCTTAAGATCGTGGGTTTGATTCCCTCGAAGAGTTGCAGGACAAATTATATATCAAAACGTGCGTCCTGATCGGGATCGGTGTGCTATTACTTTTCTCAACAGTTTACGAATTTTTCGCGACGTAGTCGCGAAAAACTGCGCAAAAATTTTGCATGTAAGTCAATGGGACGGACGGAAAAAAAAGACCGAAAAAGACCAATCATTGGAGTTTAACAAAAGTCTACTGCTCAGGCATACTTTCACCTAGAGACTCCATTTAAACTTTAAACAGTAGACACAAGTCTTGTGTATTGTCGCATTACACACACACACACACACACACACACACACACAGACTCTCGAGCCAGCTTCATGTGATTACAGTCACACACACACACACACACACACAAACACACACACACACACCTTCATGTGATTAAAACACAGTTAACGTGCAACAGAATTTAAACTTAAACCATGATTTAATCTGGTTTTAAAGTTAAACCTTGTTGGTGTCACACACACACACACAGACACACACAGACACACACACACACACACACACACACACACACACACACACACACACACACACACACACACACACACACAGGTAACCTAATGTGGTTACAGCTCCTCCATATCAGTGCTTATAGAAAGATGATCATGTGTCTGTCTGATCAGCTCTGTCTTGACCTTAAGATCGTGGGTTTGATTCCCATGTTGACAGAGATGGCACAACCCGCAGTAGCTCCCGTGGCCCATTCAAAATTTCCCGAGAGGAAATTTTCTAGTTATTATTATTAGTGTGAATGCTGGAAGCATTCACAGTATTGTTATTCTGTTCGGCCATTTTGTTTCTTTAAACTTATTATTATTATTAGGGCCCGAGCCTGTGTCAACGACCCAGGGAGGTCCCTATTGTTATTCGACATGCACATTAGTCAACGTGCCAGCCGACGAGTAACAACAAGTAAGCAAGCAAGTACTCAAGTACTGCATAGACCTGGCAGCAAAAACCCCAGATATTGTAATGTTTATTATTAGGGCCCGAGCCTGTGTCAACGACCCAGGGAGGTCCCTATTGTTATTCGACATGCACATTAGTCGACATGCCAGCCGACGAGTAACAACAAGTAAGCAAGCAAGTACTCAAGTACTGCATAGACCTGGCAGCAAAAACCCCAGATATTGTAATGTTTATTATTATTATTATTATTATTATTATTCTCCCACTTCGAACGCCGTTTCGACCCCTTTCCCATGCACGAAAACTCACCAAATTTTAGACGCACGTGGGACCTGTGGCAACTTAGCGTTGAGTGGTGGTCTCGCATGTGGGCGTGGCCAAATGGCAAAATAGCGCCCCCTACAAACTTTTCAAAAACCCATAGGGAAAAAAATGACGTTAACGAAAGCGGACGAAAGTTGCCACACATATTTATCAATGTGAGATGAACACAAAATCCTCTTATGGCGAAGCCCGAAACCCAACAGGAAGTCGGCCATTTTGGTTCAAATTTCGTTTACGCAAAACGAACTCCTCCGAGGGGTTACGCCCGATCGGCTCCAAATTGGGTCCAGAACATCGCCAGACCTAGCTGAGCTTATCTTGTGCTCCGCAGGTCTGTAGCTCAAAGGGGTTGGCCTCTGGCGTGCCCCGAAGTTTGGCGACTGTTTCGGTGCTCGCCATGTAAATACGAACGGCTCTCATGCCCTCATACTTGATCGTAGACGCTTCAAACTTGGTGCAAAAATCTATGGAGAGACCCTGAACGATCCGACATATTATTTGCCGACGTCGCTCATAGCGCCCCCCGGTGGTAACAGGAAACGTACAAAAATTCGTTAAAAATACGTAGTTGACCAAATCGACTTCGTTGCACTTCTAGTACATGCAGACCCGGATGGTGAAGCTACATCATGAACGCTTTGACCCTACGAGCAACGGCGTCCGTGTGCCGCCGCGGCGAAAGTGTATCATCCCAATTTAAATTTCGTTTGCCTTTCACGCGCACATACTTCGTCGTAGCCACTTGAAATTCAAAGGACATGACGTTGGCTCCTCCCTGAACGTTTTGATGTATCGACTTCCTGCCTGGCTAATAGCGCCCCCCGGTGGTAACAGGAAGTACGCAAAAATTCATTAAAAATCCATACTTCACCCGATCAACTTCATTCCACTTCTAATACATGCAGAACCAGTTGCTGAAGCTACATTATGAACGCTGTGAAGATACGACGAACGGCGTCCGTGTGCCGCCGCGGCGACTGACGATTTTTTATCGTACAATTACGTTTGCCTTTTTCGTGGCTTTAACGAAGTCGTGTCCTCACGAAATTTCATCCACGGGTCAAGAATGGCGAGCTCTTTCAGGGGATAGAGTCGTTTCCCATGGGCGTGGCTAAATGCCTCAATAGCGCCCCCTAGAAGTTTTTCCGAATTTCTTCATAGACAAATTTCGCTTACTTTGTCGTACACATACGAAACTCGACACACACGTGTATCATACCCAAACATACAAAAAATTGAATTGGAGCCATGCCCTAAACCTAACAGGAAGTCGGCCATTTTGGTTAGCATTTCTTTGACGCAAAACGAACTCCTCCGAGGGAGTTCGCCCGATTGACTTCAAATTGGGCACGGAACATCTCCAGACTGAGCTGATTACGGCTTGTGCTCCGCAGGTGTGTAGGTCAAAAGGGCGTGGCTGCTAGGGCACGGCCAAGTTGCCGAATTCAGCTAAGAAGTTTGCAATGCTAGCACGCCCACAGATTTGATCGCAGCGGCTTCAAACTTGGTGCACATGATGATGGCGTGACCCTGAACGATCCGACATATTATTTTCCTACGTCACTCATAGCGCCCCCCGGTGGTAACAGGAAGTGCGCTAAAATTCATTAAAAATACATAGTCGCCCCCATCAACTTCATTCCACTTCTAAAACATGCCCAACAAGTTGGTGAAGGTATTTCGTGAACGCTATGACGCTACGGCTAATGGCCCCCTTGTGGCGGCGACAGGAATAGCGCTCCATCGTGAACTGCCACCTCCCACGGATTTTGCCCGATTGACTTCATATTCGCTACAGATCATCAGGAGACCGAGCTGGTCAAACACTATTAAAAGCTTTTCTCTACGTGAAACGGCGTGGCTGCTAGGGGGCGACAAAGTTGGCCAACTGCTCGTTTAGTCGCCATGCTATTACGTTTGCCTTCCACGCCCACATACTTGGTCGTAGTCACTTCAAAATTTCAGTACATGATCAGGGGCCCGCCCTCTACGCCTCCATTTGATCGTACGCTAGCTCGCTCAAGACGCCCCCTTGTGGACACAGGAAATGTCGCGTTTTGCATCGACATTGTCCGATCGGCTCGAAACTTCACATGTGTGATGAGGTCACGACCCCGTACGCAACGGCCCACATCCCGTTACCGCCCCCTGGTGGACGAACCGTAAACCTGCCGTAACTCCATCGTACGTTGTCCGTTTTGCTCGAAACTTCACGTGTTCGACGAGGGGACCGCCCTCGACGCAGCCGCCCACGTCCGGGTGCGCGCGGGGGTTTTCGAAGAGCGGCCCGGGGGTAGCGGGGACGCCGAGTGGCGTGGAGCGAGGGCCCGTCATAGCCGCTTGCGGCTTTAATTAGGGCCCGAGCCTGTGTCAACGACCCAGGGAGGTCCCTATTGTTATTCGACATGCACATTAGTCAACGTGCCAGCCGACGAGTAACAACAAGTAAGCAAGCTAGTACTCAAGTACTGCATAGACCTGGCAGCAAAAACCCCAGATATTGTAATGTTTATTATTATTATTAGGGCCCGAGCCTGTGTCAACGACCCAGGGAGGTCCCTATTGTTATTCGACATCCACATTAGTCGACGTGCCAGCCGACGAGTAACAACAAGTAAGCAAGCAAGTAATCAAGTACTCCACTGACCTGGCGCAAAATTCCCCGAAATGCAAATGTTTATTCTTATTATTATTATTATTATTATTCCCCGAGTTCGAACGCGATTTCGACCCCTTTCCCAAGCCGGGAAACGGATGAAATTTTACACGCAGGGGGGGAAGCCCAAAAATTGCGATTCTGTGGTGGTCTCGCATGTGGGCGTGGCCAAATGGCACCACAGCGCCCCCTAGACCGCGCATAGGAAATGGCAGTCTGCGACACCGATTTGTCCGAAACTTGGTAAACATATTCATCAACCCAAGATCTTCAAAAAATCTCATTACGGACATACCCGACAACCAACAGGAAGTCGGCCATTTTGCTTCAAAGTTGGTTTACGCAAAACGAACTCCTCCGAGGGGTTACGCCCGATCGGCTCCAAATTGGGTCCAGAACATCGCCAGACCTAGCTGAGCTTATCTTGTGCTCCGCAGGTCTGTAGCTCAAAGCGCTTGGCCTCTGGCGTGCCCCGAAGTTTGGCGACTGTTTCGGTGCTCGCCATGTAAATACGAACGGCTCTCATGCCCTCATACTTGTTCGTAGACGCTTCAAACTTGGTGCAAAAATCTATGGAGAGACCCTGAACGATCCGACATATTATTTGCGTACGTCGCTCATAGCGCCCCCCGGTGGTAACAGGAAACGTACAAAAATTCGTTAAAAATACGTAGTTGACCAAATCGACTTCGTTACACTTCTAGTACATGCAGACCCGGATGGTGAAGCTACATCATGAACGCTTTGACCCTACGAGCAACGGCGTCCGTGTGCCGCCGCGGCGAAAGTGTATCATCCCAATTTAAATTACGTTTGCCTTTCACGCGCACATACTTCGTCGTAGCCACTTGAAATTTTAAGGACATGACGTTGGCTCCTCCCTGAACGTTTTGATGTATCGACTTCCTGCCTGGCTCATAGCGCCCCCCGGTGGTAACAGGAAGTACGCAAAAATTCATTAAAAATCCATACTTCACCCGATCGACTTCATTCCACTTCTAATACATGCAGAACCAGTTGCTGAAGCTACATTATGAACGCTGTGAAGATACGACGAACGGCGTCCGTGTGCCGCCGCGGCGACTGACGATTTTTTTATCGTACAATTACGTTTGCCTTTTTCGCGGCTTTAACGAAGTCGTGTCCTCACGAAATTTCATCCACGGGTCAAGAATGGCGAGCTCTTTCAGCGGATAGAGTCGTTTCCCATGGGCGTGGCTAAATGCCTCAATAGCGCCCCCTTGAAGTTTTTCCGAAATTCTCCATAGACAAATTTCGCTTAATTTGTCGTACACATACGAAACTCGACACACACGTGTATCATACCCAAACATACCAAAAATTGAATTGGAGCCACGCCCTAAACCCAACAGGAAGTCGGCCATTTTGGTTAGCATTTCTTTGACGCAAAACGAACTCCTCCGAGGGAGTTCACCCGATTGACTTCAAATTGGGCATGGAACATCTCCAGACTGAGTTGATTACGGCTTGTGCTCCGCAGGTGTGTAGGTCAAAGGGCGTGGCTACTAGGGCACGGCCAAGTTCCCGAATTCAGCTAAAAAGGTTTAAATGCTATCACACCCACAGATTTGATCGCAGCAGCTTCAAACTTGGTCCACATGATGATGGCGTGACCCTGAACGATCCGACATATTATTTTCCTACGTCACTCATAGCGCCCCCCGGTGGTAACAGGAAGTGCGCTAAAATTCATTAAAAATACATAGTTGCCCCCATCAACTTCATTCCACTTCTAAAACATGCCGAACAAGTTGGTGAAGGTATTTCGTGAACGCTATGACGCTACGGCTAATGGCCCCCTTGTGGCGGCGACAGGAATAGCGCTCCATCGTGAACTGCCACCTCCCACGGATTTTGCCCGATTGACTTCATATTCGCCACAGATCATCAGGAGACCGAGCTGGTAAAACACTATTAAAAGCTTTTCTCTACGTGAAACGGCGTGGCTGCTAGGGGGCGACAAAGTTGGTCAACTGCTCGTTTAGTCGCCATGCTATTACGTTTGCCTTCCACGCCCACATACTTGGTCGTAGTCACTTCAAAATTTCAGTACATGATCAGGGGCCCGCCCTCTACGCCTCCATTTGATCGTACGCTAGCTCGCTCAAGACGCCCCCTTGTGGACATAGGAAATGTCGCGTTTTGCATCGACATTGTCCGATCGGCTCGAAACTTCACATGTGTGATGAGGTCACGACCCCGAACGCAACGGCCCACATCCCGTTACCGCCCCCTGGTGGACGAACCGTAAACCTGCCGTAACTCCATCGTACGTTGTCCGATTTGCTCGAAACGTCACGTGTTCGACGAGGGGACCGCCCTCGACGCAGCCGCCCGCGTCCGGTTGCGCGCGGGGGTTTTCGAAGAGCGGCCCGGGGGTAGCGGGGACGCCGAGTGGCGTGGAGCGAGGGCCCGTCATAGCCGCTTGCGGCTTTAATTAGGGCCCGAGCCTGTGTCAACGACCCAGGGAGGTCCCTATTGTTATTCGACATGCACATTAGTCAACGTGCCAGCCGACGAGTAACAACAAGTAAGCAAGCTAGTACTCAAGTACTGCATAGACCTGGCAGCAAAAACCCCAGATATTGTAATGTTTATTATTAGGGCCCGAGCGGCGACTGCAAGTCGCCTGGCGAAAGCCCTATTGTAATTCGTTCATGCCCCAACGTGCAAGTGACCCCAAAGTGCAAGTGACCCCAAAGTAATCAAGTAGTGAAGTAATCATGTGGTATGGAAGACCCAGGGGGAAAAATGCTATATTGAAATTGTAATGTTTATTATTATTATTATTATTATTCTTCCGACATTTCGTGCCTCAATTTCGCCCCTTTCCCAAATGCGAAAATGCGTATACTTTTGCACGGACGTCCGGCCTGATCCGAAATTCGATATTTTTGGGTGGTCGCACATGGTCGACGCGAAATGGCGAAATAGCGCCCCCTACAAACTTTCAAAATCCCCATAGGGAATTTGACTGACTTTGTCCGATGTTGATAAAATTTGGTACACATATGTATTATAACCAGATATGCAAAAAAGCCTCTTGACCTCATGACCTCAACCCAACAGGAAGTCGGCCATTTTGGTGTAGATTTTTCCCGCCAAAAAATTAACTTCTCCCAGAGCGTTCGCCCGATCAATTTCAAATTAGGTATACCACATCTCCAGACCTAGCTGAGCTTAAGTTGTGCTCCGTGAGTCCGTAGGTCAAAGGGCGTGGCTGCCAGCGCTCATCAGACTTTGGCGTTCTCGCCATGTCCATACGTGTGGCTCTCACGCCCACATACTTCATCCAATCAACTTCAAACTTGCTGGACATGATGATGGCTCCGCCCTGAACGTCCCAATATATTAACTTCCCACGTAACTCATAGCGCCCCCCGGTGGTAACAGGAAGTGTACTAAAATTTTGAAAATGTACATACTTTGCCCTATCAACTTCATTCCACTTCTACAACATGCAGAACCAGTTGGTGAAGTTACATTATGAACGCTGTGAAGCTACGAGTAATGGCGTCCCTGTGGGGCGTGGCTAACATTCCTCGCTATGACAATACGTTTGCCCTTTGGATGGCTTTATTGAACTCCTATCAACATGAAAATTGGTACACAGGTCCAGGGTCACGACCTCAACGTTTCTATGTACTCATAGGCGATCTCACTCATTCGCCCCCTAGTGGAAACAGGAAGTACCATATTTTACATCAACATTGTCCGATTTCCACGAAACTTCACATGTGTGATGAGGGACTGACTCTGAACACGGCTGCACGCATCCCATTACTGCCCCCTGGTGGACGAACCATTAACTGCTCATAACTCCCTCATGCTTTGTCCGATTCACTCCAAACTTCACATGAGTGATGAGGGGCCGCCCCTGAACGCACCACACCACATGCGGTGACTGCCCCCTGGTGGATGAACGAAACATTGCAATTTTGGCCTCCTTCCAGGTTTTTTCTCCATTTCTGCTCCGCGCCACAGCCCCGGCGTGCCTCAGGCCACGCGGTGGCATGGGCGAGCGAGGGCCCGCCATCGCCGCTTGCGGCTTTAATTAGGGCCCGAGCCTGTGTCAACGACCCAGGGAGGTCCCTATTGTTATTCGACATGCACATTAGTCAACGTGCCAGCCGACGAGTAACAACAAGTAAGCAAGCAAGTAATCAAGTACTCCACTGACCTGGCGCAAAATTCCCCGAAATGCAAATGTTTATTCTTATTATTATTATTATTATTATTCCCGTTCTCCCACTTCGAACGCTATTTCGACCCCTTTCCCAAGCCGAGAAACGGCCGACATTTTAGACGCACGTGGGGCCTGTGGCAACTTAGCGTTCAGTGGTGGTTTCGCATGTGGGCGTGGCCTATTGGCGCCACAGCGCCCCCTAGACCGCGCATAGGGAATGAGGGTCTGCGTCACCGATTTGTCCGAAACTTGGTAAACTTATTCATCAACCCGAGATCTTCAAAAAATTTGCTATACTGACATACCCTAAAACCAACAGGAAGTCGGCCATTTTGCTTCAAAGTTGGTTTACGCGAAACGAACTCCTCCGAGGGGTTACGCCCGATCGGCTCCAAATTGGGTAGACAACATCGTCTGACCTAGCTGAGCTTATCTTGTGCTCCGTAGGTCTGTAGCTCAAAGCGCTTGGCCTCTGGCGTGCCCCGAAGTTTGGCGACTGTTTCGGTGCTCGCCATGTAAATACGAACGGCTCTCATGCCCACATACTTGATCGTAGACGCTTCAAACTTGGTGCAAAAATCTATGGCGAGACCCTGAACGATCCGACATATTATTTGCCGACGTCGCTCATAGCGCCCCCCGGTGGTAACACGAAACGTACAAAAATTCGTTAAAAATACGTAGTTGACCAAATCGACTTCGTTACACTTCTAGTACATGCAGACCCGGATGGTGAAGCTACATCATGAACGCTTTGACCCTACGAGCAACGGCGTCCGTGTGCCGCCGCGGCGAATGTGTATCATCCCAATTTAAATTACGTTTGCCTTTCACGCGCACATACTTCGTCGTAGCCACTTGAAATTCAAAGGACATGACGATGGCTCCTCCCTGAACGTTTTGATGTATCGACTTCCTGCCTGGCTCATAGCGCCCCCCGGTGGTAACAGGAAGTACGCAAAAATTCATTAAAAATCCATACTTCACCCGATCAACTTCATTCCACTTCTAATACATGCAGAACCAGTTGCTGAAGCTACATTATGAACGCTGTGAAGATACGACGAACGGCGTCCGTGTGCCGCCGCGGCGACTGACGATTTTTTATCGTACAATTACGTTTGCCTTTTTCGTGGCTTTAACGAAGTCGTGTCCTCACGAAATTTCATCCACAGGTCAAGAATGGCGAGCTCTTTCAGCGGATAGAGTCGTTTCCCATGGGCGTGGCTAAATGCCTCAATAGCGCCCCCTTGAAGTTTTTCCGAAATTCTCCATAGACAAATTTCGCTTACTTTGTCGTACACATACGAAACTCGACACACACGTGTATCATACCCAAACATACCAAAAATTGAATTGGAGCCACGCCCTAAACCCAACAGGAAGTCGGCCATTTTGGTTAGCATTTCTTTGACGCAAAACGAACTCCTCCGAGGGAGTTCGCCCGATTGACTTCAAATTGGGCACGGAACATCTCCAGACTGAGCTGATTACGGCTTGTGCTCCGCAGGTGTGTAGGTCAAACGGCGTGGCTATTAGGGCACGGCCAAGTTGCCGAATTCAGCTAAAAAGGTTTAAATGCTATCACGCCCACAGATTTGATCGCAGCAGCTTCAAACTTGGTGCACATGATGATGGCGTGACCCTGAACGATCCGACATATTATTTTCCTACGTCACTCATAGCGCCCCCCGGTGGTAACAGGAAGTGCGCTAAAATTCATTAAAAATACATAGTTGCCCCCATCAACTTCATTCCACTTCTAAAACATGCCGTACAAGTTGGTGAAGGTATTTCGTGAACGCTATGACGCTACGGCTAATGGCCCCCTTGTGGCGGCGACAGGAATAGCGCTCCATCGTGAACTGCCACCTCCCACGGCTTTTGCCCGATTGACTTCATATTCGCTACAGATCATCAGGAGACCGAGCTGGTCAAACACTATTAAAAGCTTTTCTCTACGTGAAACGGCGTGGCTGCTAGGGGGCGACAAAGTTGGTCGACTGCTCGTTTAGTCGCCATGCTATTACGTTTGCCTTCCACGCCCACATACTTGGTCGTAGTCACTTCAAAATTTCAGTACATGATCAGAGGCCCGCCCTCTACGCCTCCATTTGATCGTACGCTAGCTCGCTCAATACGCCCCCTTGTGGACACAGGAAATGTCGCGTTTTGCATCGACATCGTCCGATCGGCTCGAAACTTCACATGTGTGATGAGGTCACGACCCCGTACGCAACGGCCCACATCCCGTTACCGCCCCCTGGTGGACGAACCGTAAACCTGCCGTAACTCCATCGTACGTTGTCCGTTTTGCTCGAAACGTCACGTGTTCGACGAGGGGACCGCCCTCGACGCAGCCGCCCACGTCCGGTTGCGCGCGGGGGTTTTCGAAGAGCGGCCCGGGGGTAGCGGGGACGCCGAGTGGCGTGGAGCGAGGGCCCGTCATAGCCGCTTGCGGCTTTAATTAGGGCCCGAGCCTGTGTCAACGACCCAGGGAGGTCCCTATTGTTATTCGACATCCACACCGATCACCGACAAGCAACAAGTAATCAAGCAAGTAATCAAGTAATCAAGTACTCAAGTGACCTGGTTGGAAAAAACGCTACCTTGAAATGCAAATGTTTATTATTATTATTATTATTATTATTATTATTATTCCGCGAGTTCGAACCAGATTTCGACCCCTTTCCCAAGCCGAGAAACGGATGAAATTTAACACGCAGGGGGGGAAGCCCAAAAATTGCGATTCTATGGTGGTCTCGCATGTGGGCGTGGCCAAATGGCACCACAGCGCCCCCTAGACCGCGCATAGGAAATGGCAGTCTGCGACACCGATTTGTCCGAAACTTGGTAAACATATTCATCAACCAAAGATCTTCAAAAAATCTCATTACGGACATACCCGACAACCAACAGGAAGTCGGCCATTTTGCTTCAAAGTTGGTTTACGCAAAACGAACTCCTCCGAGGGGTTACGCCCGATCGGCTCCAAATTGGGTAGAGAACATCGTCAGACCTAGCTGAGCTTATCTTGTGCTCCGCAGGTCTGTAGCTCAAAGCGCTTGGCCTCTGGCGTGCCCCGAAGTTTGGCGACTGTTTCGTTGCTCGCCATGAAAATACGAACGGCTCTCATGCCCACATACTTGATCGTAGACACTTCAAACTTGGTGCAAAAATCTATGGCGAGACCCTGAACGATCCGACATATTATTTGCCGACGTCGCTCATAGCGCCCCCCGGTGGTAACAGGAAACGTACAAAAATTCGTAAAAAATACGTAGTTGACCAAATCGACTTCGTTACACTTCTAGTACATGCAGACCCGGATGGTGAAGCTACATCATGAACGCTTTGACCCTACGAGCAACGGCGTCCGTGTGCCGCCGCGGCGACTGCCGATTTTTTGTCGTAAAATTACGTTTCCCAATTACGCGCACATACTTCGTCGTAGCCACTTGAAATTCAAAGGACATGACGTTGGCTCCGCCCTGAACGTTTTGATATATCGACTTCCTGCCTGGCTCATAGCGCCCCCCGGTGGTAACAGGAAGTACGCAAAAATTCGTTAAAAATCCATACTTCACCCGATCAACTTCATTCCACTTCTAATACATGCAGAACCAGTTGCTGAAGCTACATTATGAACGCTGTGAAGCTACGACGAACGGCGTCCGTGTGCCGCCGCGGCGACTGGCGATTTTTTATCGTACAATTACGTTTGCCTTTTTCGTGGCTTTAACGAAGTCGTGTCCTCACGAAATTTCATCCACAGGTCAAGAATGGCGAGCTCTTTCAGCGGATAGAGTCGTTTCCCATGGGCGTGGCTAAATGCCTCAATAGCGCCCCCTTGAAGTTTTTCTGAAATTCTCCATAGACAAATTTCGCTTACTTTGTCGTAAACATACGAAACTCGACACACACGTGTATCATACCCAAACATACAAAAAATTGAATTGGAGCCACGCCCTAAACCCAACAGGAAGTCGGCCATTTTGGTTAGCATTTCTTTGACGCAAAACGAACTCCTCCGAGGGAGTTCGCCCGATTGACTTCAAATTGGGCACGGAACATCTCCAGACTGAGCTGATTACGGCTTGTGCTCCGCAGGTGTGTAGGTCAAAGGGCGTGGCTGCTAGGGCACGGCCAAATTCCCGAATTCAGCTAAAAAGGTTTAAATGCTATCACGCCCACAGATTTGATCGCAGCGGCTTCAAACTTGGTGCACATGATGATGGCGTGACCCTGAACGATCCGACATATTATTTTCCTACGTCACTCATAGCGCCCCCCGGTGGTAACAGGAAGTGCGCTAAAATTCATTAAAAATACATCGTTGCCCCCATCAACTTCATTCCACTTCTAAAACATGCCGAACAAGTTGGTGAAGGTATTTCGTGAACGCTGTGACGCTACGGCTAATGGCCCCCTTGTGGCGGCGACAGGAATAGCGCTCCACCGTGAACTGCCACCTCCCACGGATTTTGCCCGATTGACTTCATATTCGCTACAGATCATCAGGAGACCGAGCTGGTCAAACACTATTAAAAGCTTTTCTCTACGTGAAACGGCGTAGCTGCTAGGGGGCGACAAAGTTGGTCAACTGCTCGTTTAGTCGCCATGCTATTACGTTTGCCTTCCACGCCCACATACTTGGTCGTAGTCACTTCAAAATTTCAGTACATGATCAGGGGCCCGCCCTCTACGCCTCCGTTTGATCGTACGCTAGCTCGCTCAATACGCCCCCTTGTGGACACAGGAAATGTCGCGTTTTGCATCGACATTGTCCGATCGGCTCGAAACTTCACATGTGTGATGAGGTCACGACCCCATACCCAACGGCCCACATCCCGTTACCGCCCCCTGGTGGACGAACCGTAAACCTGCCGTAACTCCATCGTACGTTGTCCGTTTTGCTCGAAACGTCGCGTGTTCGACGAGGGGACCGCCCTCGACGCAGCCGCCCACGTCCGGTTGCGCGCGGGGGTTTTCGAAGAGCGGCCCGGGGGTAGCGGGGACGCCGAGTGGCGTGGAGCGAGGGCCCGTCATAGCCGCTTGCGGCTTTAATTATTATTATTATTCTTTTTCCGCCGCTTTGAACGCGATTTCGACCCCTTTCCCAAGCCGGGAAACGGAGGAAAATTTACACGCACGTGGGGACTGTGGCAACTCGGCGTACTGTGGTGGTCTCGCATGTGGGCGTGGCCAAATGGCACCACAGCGCCCCCTAGACCGCGCATAGGGAATGAGGGTCTGCGACACCGATTTGTCCGAAACTTGGTAAACATATTCATCAACCCGAGATCTTCAAAAAATTTCATAAAATGACATACCCTAAAACCAACAGGAAGTCGGCCATTTTGCTTCAAAGTTGGTTTACGCAAAACGAACTCCTCCGAGGGGTTACGCCCGATCGGCTCCAAATTGGGTCCAGAACATCGCCAGACCTAGCTGAGCTTATCTTGTGCTCCGCAGGTCTGTAGCTCAAAGCGCTTGGCCTCTGGCGTGCCCCGAAGTTTGGCGACTGTTTCCGTGCTCGCCATGTAAATACGAACGGCTCTCATGCCCTCATACTTGATCGTAGACGCTTCAAACTTGGTGCAAAAATCTATGGAGAGACCCTGAACGATCCGACATATTATTTGCGTACGTCGCTCATAGCGCCCCCCGGTGGTAACAGGAAACGTACAAAAATTCGTTAAAAATACGTAGTTGACCAAATCGACTTCGTTACACTTCTAGTACATGCAGACCCGGATGGTGAAGCTACATCATGAACGCTTTGACCCTACGAGCAACGGCGTCCGTGTGCCGCCGCGGCGAAAGTGTATCATCCCAATTTAAATTTCGTTTGCCTTTCACGCGCACATACTTCGTCGTAGCCACTTGAAATTCAAAGGACATGACGTTGGCTCCTCCCTGAACGTTTTGATGTATCGACTTCCTGCCTGGCTCATAGCGCCCCCCGGTGGTAACAGGAAGTACGCAAAAATTCATTAAAAATCCATACTTCACCCGATCAACTTCATTCCACTTCTAATACATGCAGAACCAGTTGCTGAAGCTACATTATGAACGCTGTGAAGATACGACGAACGGCGTCCGTGTGCCGCCGCGGCGACTGACGATTTTTTATCGTACAATTACGTTTGCCTTTTTCGTGGCTTTAACGAAGTCGTGTCCTCACGAAATTTCATACACGGGTCAAGGATGACGAGCTCTTTCAGCGGATAGAGTCGTTTCCCATGGGCGTGGCTAAATGCCTCAATAGCGCCCCCTAGAAGTTTTTCCGAATTTCTCCATAGACAAATTTCGCTTACTTTGTCGTACACATACGAAACTCGACACTCACGTGTATCATACCCAAACATACAAAAAATTGAATTTAAGCCACGCCCTAAACCTAACAGGAAGTCGGCCATTTTGGTTAGCATTTCTTTGACGCAAAACGAACTCCTCCGAGGGAGTTCGCCCGATTGACTTCAAATTGGGTACAGAACATCTCCAGACTGAGCTGATTACGGCTTGTGCTCCGCAGGTGTGTAGGTCAAAAGGGCGTGGCTGCTAGGGCACGGCCAAGTTCCCGAATTCAGCTAAGAAGTTTGCAATGCTATCACGCCCACAGATTTGATCGCAGCAGCTTCAAACTTGGTGCACATGATGAGGGCGGGACCCTGAACGATCCGACATATTATTTTTCTACGTCACTCATTGCGCCCCCCGGTGGTAACAGGAAGTGCGCAAAAATTCATTAAAAAATACATAGTTGACCCCATCAACTTCATTCCACTTCTAAAACATGCCGAACAAGTTGGTGAAGGTATTTCATGAACGCTATGACGCTACGGCTAATGGCCCCCTTGTGGAGGCGACAGGAATAGCGCTCCATCGTGTACTGCCACCTCCCACGGATTTTGCCCGATTGACTTCATATTCGCTACAGATCATCAGGAGACCAAGCTGGTCAAACACTATTAAAAGCTTTTCTCTAAGTCAAACGGCGTGGCTGCTAGGGGGCGACAAAGTTGGTCAACTGCTCGTTTAGTCGCCATGCTATTACGTTTGCCTTCCACGCCCACATACTTGATCGTAGTCACTTCAAAATTTCGGTACATGATCAGAGGCCCGCCCTCTACGCCTCCATTTGATCGTACGCTAGCTCGCTCAAGACGCCCCCTTGTGGACACAGGAAATGTCGTGTTTTGCATCGACATTGTCCGATCAGCTCGAAACTTCACATGTGTGATGAGGTCACGACCCCAAACCCAACGGCCCACATCCCGTTACCGCCCCCTGGTGGACGGACCGTAAACCTGCCGTAACTCCATCGTACGTTGTCCGATTTGCTCGAAACTTCACGTGTTCGACGAGGGGACCGCCCTCGACGCAGCCGCCCACGTCCGGTTGCGTGCGGGGGTTTCGAAGAGCGGGCCGGGGATAGCGAGACGCCGAGTGGCGTGGAGCGAGGGCCCGTCATAGCCGCTTGCGGCTTTAATTAGGCCCGAGCGGCGAGTAGCACTCGCCCGAGGGGCTATTGAAATCGCGCTGTTTATTATTATTATTATTATTCTTCTCCGCCTTCAAACCCCAATTTCGCCCCTTTCCCCAACTCGAAAATGCGTGAACTTTTTGCCGGACGTTCGGCTTCTTCCGAAATTCGATATTTTGTGCTGCTCGCGCATGTCCGACGCGAAATGGCGAAATAGCGCCCCCTACAAAGTTCAAAAAAGCCCATAGGGAATTCGGTTCACTTTGGCGTAGACGGACGGAATTCGGTACACATATGTACCATACCCAGATATACAAAAAAGCCTCTTAATGTCATGGTGAAATGTCAACAGGAAGTCGGCCATTTTGAATTGGTCGTTTTTGGCGCCAAATTAACTCGTCCAAAACGATTCGCCCGACACGCTCCAAATTTGATAGACAACATCTTCTGACCTAGCTGAGTAAAGATTGTGCTCCGTAGCTCGATACGTCAAAGGGCGTGGCCTCTGGTGGGCGCCAAAGTTGGGCTCGATCGCCATCCAAATTCGGTTGGCTGTCACGCCCACATACTTTATCCTATCAACTTCAAACTTGAATTGCAATTACGGCAGTGAGTCCCTGATTCGCCCGATATATCAATATCCCACTTTACTCAATGCGCCCCCCGGTGGTAACAGGAAGTGACTTTTTTTACATAAACAAGTTAACTCCGCCCACAGATTTTGTCCGATCAACTTCAAATTGGCTACAGACCAGCGAGATACCATGCTGATTAAAAGTTGTGCTCCGCAAGTCTCTAGGTCAAAGGGCGTGGATTCTGCGGCCTTGTCAAGTTTGGCGCCTTTTTGTTTGCTCGCCATTTCACCTTCGAGCGGATGCTCCGCCCACATACTTAATCCTATCAATTTCAATGTTGCTGTGAATGACGATGGCTCCGCCCTGAACGTTTTGATGTATAAACTTCCCATGTACACCCCCCGGTGGTAACAGAAAGTGACCTGCTTTATTGTTGCATTCACTTACATGAGCAGATTCAATTCTAATTTACCATGGGTGATGCCAGTCAGCCACTGAACAAACCTAATACAAATACGCCCCCGGTGGTCAGAGTGACCTGGTTTACACTTACATTGTCCGATTTTCTTCAAATTTAACACATGTGATCCTGGTCAGCCCCTGATCACACCTACCCGCATCTGGATTGATACAAATGCGCCCCCCGGTGGTAACAGGAAGTGACCTGCTTTACACTTACAATGTCCAATCGACCTCCAATTTTACAGATTTCATCCCGGTCAGCCCCTGATCACACCTACCCACATCTGGCTTCATACAAATGCGCCCCCCGGTGGTAACAGGAAGTGACCTGCTTTACACTTACATTGTCAAATCGACTTCAAATGTTACACGTGTGATGACACTCCGCCCCTGAACACACCCACCCACATCTGGATTCATACAAATGTGCCCCCTGGTGGTAACAGGAAGTGACCTGTTTTACATTTACATTGTCCGATTCACATCAAACTTCAGGTGCTTGATCCCGGTCAGCTCCTGAACGCCGCTACCCGCTTCTGGCTTCGTAGCGCCACCTAGTGGACGAACCGCACGTTGCGTTTTTTCCGCTCCCGCAGCGCTTTTTCGCCATTCTCGCTTCGCGCCACGGCCCCCGCACGCCTCAGGCCCCCGCGGTCGCATGGGTCGAGCGAGGGCCGATCATCGCCGCTTGCGGCTTTAATTAGGGCCCGAGCGGCGACTGCAAGTCGCCCAGCGAAAGCCCTATTGAAATCGCGCTGTTTATTATTATTATTCTTCTCCGACTTCGTGCCTCAATTTCGCCCCTTTCCCAAATGCGAAAACGCGTGTACTTTTGCACGGACGTCCGGCCTGATCCGAAATTCGATATTTTTGGGTGGTCGCACATGGTCGACGCGAAATGGCGAAATAGCGCCCCCTACAAACTTTCAAAATCCCCATAGGGAATTTGAGTGACTTTGTCCGATGTCGATAAAATTCGGTACACATATGTATTATACCCAGATATGCAAAAAAGCCTCTTGACCTCATGACCTCAACCCAACAGGAAGTCGGCCATTTTGATTTTGATTTTTCCCGCCTAAAACGAACTCCTCCCACAGCGTTCGCCCGATCAAGTTGAAATTAGGTACACCACATCTCCAGACCTAGCTGAGCTTATCTTGTGCTCCGTGAGTCCGTAGGTCAAAGGGCGTGGCTGCCAGCGCTCAATTCACTTTGGCGTGCTCGCCATGTACATACGAGTGGCTCTCACGCCCACATACTTCATCCAATCAACTTCAAACTTGCTGGACATGATGATGGCTCCGCCCTGAACGTCCCGATATATTAACTTCCCACGTAACTCATAGCGCCCCCCGGTGGTAACAGGAAGTGTACTAAAATTTGGAAAATGTACATACTTTGCCCCATCAACTTCATTCCACTTCTAAAACATGTAGAACCAGTTGGTGAAGCTACATCATGAACGCTGTGAAGCTACGAGTAATGGCGTCCGTGTGGCGACGCGGCGACCATTCCTCGCCATGACAATACGTTTGGCTTTTTGATGGCTTTAATGAACTCATATCAACATGAAAATTGGTACACAGGTCCAGGGTCACGACCTCAACGTTTCCATATGCTCGTAGGCGATCTCACTCATTCGCCCCCTAGTGGAAACAGGAAGTGCCATATTTTACATCAACATTGTCCGATTTCCACGAAACTTCACATGTGTGATGAGGGACTGACCCTGAACACACCTGCACGCATCCCATTACTGCCCCCTAGTGGACGAACCTTTAACTGCTCATAACTCCCTCATGCTTTGTCCGATTTCCAAGAAACTTCACATGTGTGATGAGGGACTGACCCTGAACACACCTGCACGCATCCCATTACTGCCCCCTAGTGGACGAACCTTTAACTGCTCATAACTCCCTCATGCTTTGTCTGATTCACTCCAAACTTCACGCGAGTGATGAGGGGCCGCCCCTGAACGCACCACACCACATGCGATGACTGCCCCCTGGTGGATGAACGAAACATTGCAATTTTGGCCTCCTTCCAGGTTTTTTGTCCATTTCTGCTCCGCACCACGGCCCCGGCGTGCCTCAGGCCCCGCGGTGGCATGGGCGAGCGAGGGCCCGCCATCGCCGCTTGCGGCTTTAATTATTATTATTATTATTATTCCGCGACTTTAAACCCCGATTTGACCCCTTTGCCACGCTCGAAAACTCACGAAATTTGGGACACACGTCGGGTCTTGCGAAAATTGACGTCTGATGCTATCGCCGTTTGTGGGCGGGGCAAATTGGCACAACAGCGCCCCCTTGAACTTTTGACCCCCGGCCATAGGGACCAAAATTTTTTTTCCCGCAGGCTGCCCAAACTTGGTACACATATGTATCATACCCAGACATGAAAAAAATTTGTTTCGTGCGAAGCCCAAAAACCAACAGGAAGTCGGCCATTTTGGTTAGCATTTATTTTACGCAAAACGAACTCCTCCGAGGGATTACGCCCGATCGGCTCCAAATTGGGTTCAGAACATCGTCAGACCTAGCTGAGCTTATCTTGTGCTCCGCAGGTCTGTAGCTCAAAGGGGTTGGCCTCTGGCGTGCCCCGAAGTTTGGCGACTGTTTCGGTGCTCGCCATGTAAATACGAATGGCTCTCATGCCCACATACTTGATCGTAGACGCTTCAAACTTGGTGCAAAAATCTATGGCGAGACCCTGAACGATCCGACATATTATTTGCCGACGTCGCTCATAGCGCCCCCCGGTGGTAACACGAAACGTACAAAAATTCGTTAAAAATACGTAGTTGACCAAATCTACTTCGTTACACATCTAGTACATGCAGACCCGGATGGTGAAGCTACATCATGAACGCTTTGACCCTACGAGCAACGGCGTCCGTGTGCCGCCGCGGCGAATGTGTATCATCCCAATTTAAATTACGTTTGCCTTTCACGCGCACATACTTCGTCGTAGCCACTTGAAATTCAAAGGACATGACGATGGCTCCTCCCTGAACGTTTTGATGTATCGACTTCCTGCCTGGCTCATAGCGCCCCCCGGTGGTAACAGGAAGTACGCAAAAATTCATTAAAAATCCATACTTCACCCGATCAACTTCATTCCACTTCTAATACATGCAGAACCAGTTGCTGAAGCTACATTATGAACGCTGTGAAGATACGACGAACGGCGTCCGTGTGCCGCCGCGGCGACTGACGATTTTTTATCGTACAATTACGTTTGCCTTTTTCGTGGCTTTAACGAAGTCGTGTCCTCACGAAATTTCATACACGGGTCAAGAATGGCGAGCTCTTTCAGCGGATAGAGTCGTTTCCCGTGGGCGTGGCTAAATGCCTCAATAGCGCCCCCTTGAAGTTTTTCCGAAATTCTCCATAGACAAATTTCGCTTACTTTGTCGTACACATACGAAACTCGACACAGACGTGTACCATACCCAATCATACCAAAAATTGAATTGGAGCCACGCCCTAAACCCAACAGGAAGTCGGCCATTTTGGTTAGCATTTCTTTGACGCAAAACGAACTCCTCCGAGGGAGTTCGCCCGATTGACTTCAAATTGGGTAGAGAACATCTCCAGACTGAGCTGATTACGGCTTGTGCTCCGCAGGTGTGTAGGTCAAAGGGCGTGGCTACTAGGGCACGGCCAATTTCCCGAATTCAGCTAAAAAGGTTTAAATGCTATCACGCCCACAGATTTGATCGCAGCAGCTTCAAACTTGGTGCACATGATGATGGCGTGACCCTGAACGATTCGACGTATTATTTTCCTACGTCACTCATAGCGCCCCCCGGTGGTAACAGGAAGTGCGCTAAAATTAATTAAAAATACATAGTTGCCCCCATCAACTTCATTCCACTTCTAAAACATGCCGAACAAGTTGGTGAAGGTATTTCGTGAACGCTATGACGCTACGGCTAATGGCCCCCTTGTGGCGGCGACAGGAATAGCGCTCCATCGTGAACTGCCACCTCCCACGGATTTTGCCCGATTGACTTCATATTCGCTACAGATCATCAGGAGACCGAGCTGGTCAAACACTATTAAAAGCTTTCCTCTACGTGAAACGGCGTGGCTGCTAGGGGGCGACAAAGTTGGCCAACTGCTCGTTTAGTCGCCATGCTATTACGTTTGCCTTCCACGCCCACATACTTGGTCGTAGTCACTTCAAAATTTCAGTCCATGATCAGGGGCCCGCCCTCTACGCCTCCGTTTGATCGTACGCTAGCTCGCTCAATACGCCCCCTTGTGGACACAGGAAATGTCGCGTTTTGCATCGACATTGTCCGATCGGCTCGAAACTTCACATGTGTGATGAGGTCACGACCCCGTACGCAACGGCCCACATCCCGTTACCGCCCCCTGGTGGACGAACCGTAAACCTGCCGTAACTCCATCGTACGTTGTCCGTTTTGCTCGAAACGTCACGTGTTCGACGAGGGGACCGCCCTCGGCGCAGCCGCCCACGTCCGGTTGCGCGCGGGGGTTTTCGAAGAGCGGCCCGGGGGTAGCGGGGACGCCGAGTGGCGTGGAGCGAGGGCCCGTCATAGCCGCTTGCGGCTTTAATTAGGGCCCGAGCCTGTGTCAACGACCCAGGGAGGTCCCTATTGTTATTCGACATGCACATTAGTCAACGTGCCAGCCGACGAGTAACAACAAGTAAGCAAGCTAGTACTCAAGTACTGCATAGACCTGGCAGCAAAAACCCCAGATATTGTAATGTTTATTCTTATTATTATTATTCCCGTTCTCCCACTTCGAACGCTATTTCGACCCCTTTCCCAAGCCGAGAAACGGCCGACATTTTAGACGCACGTGGGGCCTGTGGCAACTTAGCGTTCAGTGGTGGTTTCGCATGTGGGCGTGGCCTATTGGCGCCACAGCGCCCCCTAGACCGCGCATAGGGAATGAGGGTCTGCGTCACCGATTTGTCCGAAACTTGGTAAACTTATTCATCAACCCGAGATCTTCAAAAAATTTGCTATACTGACATACCCTAAAACCAACAGGAAGTCGGCCATTTTGCTTCAAAGTTGGTTTACGCGAAACGAACTCCTCCTAGGGGTTACGCCCGATCGGCTCCAAATTGGGTTCAGAACATCGTCAGACGTAGCTGAGCTTATCTTGTGCTCCGCAGGTCTGTAGCTCAAAGCGCTTGGCCTCTGGCGTGCCCCGAAGTTTGGCGACTGTTTCGGTGCTCGCCATGTAAATACGAACGGCTCTCATGCCCTCATACTTGATCGTAGACGCTTCAAACTTGGTGCAAAAATCTATGGAGAGACCCTGAACGATCCGACATATTATTTGCGTACGTCGCTCATAGCGCCCCCCGGTGGTAACAGGAAACGTACAAAAATTCGTTAAAAATACGTAGTTGACCAAATCGACTTCGTTACACTTCTAGTACATGCAGACCCGGATGGTGAAGCTACATCATGAACGCTTTGACCCTACGAGCAACGGCGTCCGTGTGCCGCCGCGGCGAAAGTGTATCATCCCAATTTAAATTTCGTTTGCCTTTCACGCGCACATACTTCGTCGTAGCCACTTGAAATTCAAAGGACATGACGATGGCTCCTCCCTGAACGTTTTGATGTATCGACTTCCTGCCTGGCTCATAGCGCCCCCCGGTGGTAACAGGAAGTACGCAAAAATTCATTAAAAATCCATACTTCACCCGATCAACTTCATTCCACTTCTAATACATGCAGAACCAGTTGCTGAAGCTACATTATGAACGCTGTGAAGATACGACGAACGGCGTCCGTGTGCCGCCGCGGCGACTGACGATTTTTTATCGTACAATTACGTTTGCCTTTTTCGTGGCTTTAACGAAGTCGTGTCCTCACGAAATTTCATCCACGGGTCAAGAATGGCGAGCTCTTTCAGGGGATAGAGTCGTTTCCCATGGGCGTGGCTAAATGCCTCAATAGCGCCCCCTAGAAGTTTTTCCGAATTTCTCCATAGACAAATTTCGCTTACTTTGTCGTACACATACGAAACTCGACACACACGTGTATCATACCCAAACATACAAAAAATTGAATTGGAGCCACGCCCTAAACCTAACAGGAAGTCGGCCATTTTGGTTAGCATTTCTTTGACGCAAAACGAACTCCTCCGAGGGAGTTCGCCCGATTGACTTCAAATTGGGCACGGAACATCTCCAGACTGAGCTGATTGCGGCTTGTGCTCCGCAGGTGTGTAGGTCAAAGGGCGTGGCTGCTAGCGCACGGCCAAGTTCCCGAATTCAGCTAAAAAGGTTTAAATGCTAGCACGCCCACAGATTTGATCGCAGCAGCTTCAAACTTGGTGCACATGATGAGGGCGTGACCCTGAACGATCCGACATATTATTTTCCTACGTCACTCATAGCGCCCCCCGGTGGTAACAGGAAGTGCGCTAAAATTCATTAAAAATACATAGTTGACCCCATCAACTTCATTCCACTTCTAAAACATGCCGAACAAGTTGGTGAAGGTATTTCGTGAACGCTATGACGCTACGGCTAATGGCCCCCTTGTGGCGGCGACAGGAATAGCGCTCCATCGTGAACTGCCACCTCCCACGGATTTTGCCCGATTGACTTCATATTCGCTACAGATCATCAGGAGACCGAGCTGGTCAAACACTATTAAAAGCTTTTCTCTACGTGAAACGGCGTGGCTGCTAGGGGGCGACAAAGTTGGTCAACTGCTCGTTTAGTCGCCATGCTATTACGTTTGCCTTCCACGCCCACATACTTGGTCGTAGTCACTTCAAAATTTCAGTACATGATTAGGGGCCCGCCCTCTACGCCTCCATTTGATCGTACGCTAGCTCGCTCAAGACGCCCCCTTGTGGACACAGGAAATGTCGCGTTTTGCATCGACATTGTCCGATCGGCTCGAAACTTTACATGTGTGATGAGGTCACGACCCCGTACGCAACGGCCCACCTCCCGTTACCGCCCCCTGGTGGACGAACCGTAAACCTGCCGTAACTCCATCGTACGTTGTCCGATTTGCTCGAAACGTCACGTGTTCGACGAGGGGACCGCCCTCGACGCGGCCGCCCACGTCCGGTAGCGCGCGGGGGTTTTCGAAGAGCGGCCCGGGGGTAGCGGGGACGCCGAGTGGCGTGGAGCGAGGGCCCGTCATAGCCGCTTGCGGCTTTAATTATTATTATTATTATTATTATTCCCCGCAAAGAATCGCAAAAACGACCCCTTTGCCATGCACGAAAACTCACCAAACTTTGTAGCCTCGTGGGGCTTCGCGAAAAATTTGATATTTTGGCAGCGTCGCATTTGGGCGGGGCCAGATGGCTAAATAGCGCCCCCTACAATTTTCCCAAAAACCCATAGGGAAAAAAATGACGTTAACGAAAGCGGACCAAAATCGCCACACATGTTCATCAATGCGAGATAAACACAAAATCCTCCTATCGCGAAGCCCGAAACCCAACAGGAAGTCGGCCATTTTGCTTCAAAGTTTGTAAACGCAAAACGAACTCCTCCGAGGGGTTACGCCCGATCGGCTCCAAATTGGGTTCAGAACATCGTCAGACCTAGCTGAGCTTATCTTGTACTCCGCAGGTCTGTAGCTCAAAGCGCTTGGCCTCTGGCGTGCCCCGAAGTTTGGCGACTGTTTCGGTGCTCGCCATGTAAATACGAATGGCTCTCATGCCCACATACTTGATCGTAGACGCTTCAAAATTGGTGCAAAAATCTATGGCGAGACCCTGAACGATCCGACATATTATTTGCCGACGTCGCTCATAGCGCCCCCCGGTGGTAACAGGAAACGTACAAAAATTCGTTAAAAATACGTAGTTGACCAAATCGACTTCGTTACACTTCTAGTACATGCAGACCCGGATGGTGAAGCTACATCATGAACGCTTTGACCCTACGAGCAACGGCGTCCGTGTGCCGCCGCGGCGACTGCCGATTTTTTGTCGTAAAATTACGTTTCCCGATTACGCGCACATACTTCGTCGTAGCCACTTGAAATTCAAAGGACATGACGTTGGCTCCGCCCTGAACGTTTTGATATATCGACTTCCTGCCTGGCTCATAGCGCCCCCCGGTGGTAACAGGAAGTACGCAAAAATTCGTTAAAAATCCATACTTCACCCGATCAACTTCATTCCACTTCTAATACATGCAGAACCAGTTGCTGAAGCTACATTATGAACGCTGTGAAGCTACGACGAACGGCGTCCGTGTGCCGCCGCGGCGACTGACGATTTTTTATCGTACAATTACGTTTGCCTTTTTCGTGGCTTTAACGAAGTCGTGTCCTCACGAAATTTCATACACAGGTCAAGAATGGCGAGCTCTTTCAGCGGATAGAGTCGTTTCCCATGGGCGTGGCTAAATGCCTCAATAGCGCCCCCTTGAAGTTTTTCCGAAATTCTCCATAGACAAATTTCGCTTACTTTGTCGTACACATACGAAACTCGACACACACGTGTATCATACCCAAACATACCAAAAATTGAATTGGAGCCACGCCCTAAACCCAACAGGAAGTCGGCCATTTTGGTTAGCATTTCTTTGACGCAAAACGAACTCCTCCGAGGGAGTTCGCCCGATTGACTTCAAATTGGGCACGGAACATCTCCAGACTGAGCTGATTACGGCTTGTGCTCCGCAGGTGTGTAGGTCAAAGGGCGTGGCTGCTAGGGCACGGCCAAGTTCCCGAATTCAGCTAAAAAGGTTTAAATGCTATCACGCCCACAGATTTGATCGCAGCAGCTTCAAACTTGGTGCACATGATGATGGCGTGACCCTGAACGATCCGACATATTATTTTCCTACGTCACTCATAGCGCCCCCCGGTGGTAACAGGAAGTGCGCTAAAATTCATTAAAAATACATAGTTGCCCCCATCAACTTCATTCCACTTCTAAAACATGCCGAACAAGTTGGTGAAGGTATTTCGTGAACGCTATGACGCTACGGCTAATGGCCCCCTTGTGGCGGCGACAGGAATAGCGCTCCATCGTGAACTGCCTCCTCCCACGGATTTTGCCCGATTGACTTCATATTCGCTACAGATCATCAGGAGACCGAGCTGGTCAAACACTATTAAAAGCTTTTCTCTACGTCAAACGGCGTGGCTGCTAGGGGGCGACAAAGTTGGTCAACTGCTCGTTTAGTCGCCATGCTATTACGTTTGCCTTCCACGCCCACATACTTGGTCGTAGTCACTTCAAAATTTCAGTACATGATCAGGGGCCCGCCCTCTACGCCTCCATTTGATCGTACGCTAGCTCGCTCAATACACCCCCTTGTGGACACAGGAAATGTCGCGTTTTGCATCGACATTGTCCGATCGGCTCGAAACTTCACATGTGTGATGAGGTCACGACCCCGTACGCAACGGCCCACATCCCGTTACCGCCCCCTGGTGGACGAACCGTAAACCTGCCGTAACTCCATCGTACGTCGTCCGTTTTGCTCGAAACGTCGCGTGTTCGACGAGGGGACCGCCCTCGACGCAGCCGCCCGCGTCCGGTTGCGCGCGGGGGTTTTCGAAGAGCGGCCCGGGGGCGGCGGGGACGCCGAGTGGCGTGGAGCGAGGGCCCGTCATAGCCGCTTGCGGCTTTAATTATTAGGGCCCGAGCCTGTGTCAACGACCCAGGGAGGTCCCTATTGTAATTCGACATCCACACCGATCACCGACAAGCAACAAGTAACCAAGCAAGTAATCAAGTACTCAAGTGACCTGGCAGGGAAAAAACGCTATCTTGAAATGCAAATGTTTATTATTAGGGCCCGAGCGGCGACTGCAAGTCGCCTGGCGAAAGCCCTATTGAAATTCGTTCATGCCCCAACGTGCAAGTGACCCCAAAGTGCAAGTGACCCCAAAGTAATCAAGTAGTGAAGTAATCATGTGGTATGGAAGACCCCCGGGGAAAAATGCTATATTGAAATTGTAATGTTTATTATTATTATTATTATTATTATTATTATTATTCTTCCGACATTTCGTGCCCCAATTTCGCCCCTTTCCCAAATGCGAAAATGCGTATACTTTTGCACGGACGTCCGGCCTGATCCGAAATTCGATATTTTTGGGTGGTCGCACATGGTCGACGCGAAATGGCGAAATAGCGCCCCCTACAAAGTCAAAAATGCCCATAGAGAATTTTGCTATCTAACTTTGTCCTATGCTCACAAAATTCGGTACACATATGTATTATACCCAGATATACAAAAAAGCCTCTTGACCTCATGACCTCAACCCAACAGGAAGTCGGCCATTTTGGTTTTGATTTTTCCCGCCTAAAATTAACTCCTCCCAGAGCGTTCGCCCGATCAAGTTCAAATTAGGTACACCACATCTCCAGACCTCGCTGAGCTTATCTTGTGCTCCGTGAGTCCGTAGGTCAAAGGGCGTGGCTGCCAGCGCTCATCAGACTTTGGCGTTCTCGCCATGTCCATACGTGTGGCTCTCACGCCCACATACTTCATCCAATCAACTTCAAACTTGCTGGACATGATGATGGCTCCGCCCTGAACGTCCCGATATATTAACTTCCCACGTAACTCATAGCGCCCCCCGGTGGTAACAGGAAGTGTACTAAAATTTGAAAATGTACATACTTTGCCCCATAAACTTCATTCCACTTCTACAACATGCAGAACCAGTTGGTGAAGTTACATTATGAACGCTGTGAAGCTACGAGTAATGGCGTCCCTGTGGGGGCGTGGCTAACATTCCTCGCCATGACAATACGTTTGCCCTTTGGATGGCTTTATTGAACTCGTATCAACATGAAAATTGGTACACAGGTCCAGGGTCACGACCTTAACGTTTCTATGTACTCATAGACAATCTCACTCATTCGCCCCCTAGTGGAAACAGGAAGTGCCATTTTTTGCATCAACATTGTCCGATTTCCATGAAACTTCACATGTGTGATGAGGGACTGACCCTGAACACACCTGCACGCATCCCATTACTGCCCCCTAGTGGACAAACTTTTAACTGCTCATAACTCCCTCATGCTTTGTCCGATTCACTCCAAACTTCACATGAGTGCTGAGGGGCGGCCCCTGAACGCTCCACACCACATGCGGTGACTGCCCCCTAGTGGATGAACGAAACATTGCATTTTTGGCCTCCTTCCAGGTTTTTTCTCCATTTCTGCTCCGCGCCACGGCCCCGGCGTGCCTCAGGCCCCGCGGTGGCATGGGCGAGCGAGGGCCCGCCATCGCCGCTTGCGGCTTTAATTATTATTATTATTTTTCCGCCTCCGAAATCGCCAATTTCGCCCCTTTAACATGCTCAAATTCGAATGAAATTTTGCACGCGCATCCAGTCTTGCGAAAAATTTGATATTTTGGCATTGCCGTTTGTGGGCGGGGCCAAATGGTGAAACAGCGCCCCCTAGAACTTTGGACCCCTTGCCATAGGGATCAAAATTTTTTTTGCCGCAGGTTGACGAAACTTGGTACACATATGTATCATACCCAGACATGAAAAAAATTTGCTTCGGGCGAAGCCCAAAAACCAACAGGAAGTCGGCCATTTTGGTTAGCTTTTTTTTTACGCAAAACGAACTCCTCCGAGGGGTTACGCCCGATCGGCTCCAAATTGGGTTCAGAACATCGTCAGACCTAGCTGAGCTTATCTTGTGCTCCGCAGGTCTGTAGCTCAAAGGGGTTGGCCTCTGGCGTGCCCCGAAGTTTGGCGACTGTTTCGGTGCTCGCCATGTAAATACGAATGGCTCTCATGCCCACATACTTGATCGTAGACGCTTCAAACTTGGTGCAAAAATCTATGGCGAGACCCTGAACGATCCGACATATTATTTGCCGACGTCGCTCATAGCGCCCCCCGGTGGTCACAGGAAACGTACAAAAATTCGTTAAAAATACGTAGTTGACCAAATCGACTTCGTTACACTTCTAGTACATGCAGACCCGGATGGTGAAGCTACATCATGAACGCTTTGACCCTACGAGCAACGGCGTCCGTGTGCCGCCGCGGCGAATGTGTATCATCCCAATTTGAATTTCGTTTGCCTTTCACGTGCACATACTTCGTCGTAGCCACTTGAAATTCAAAGGACATGACGATGGCTCCTCCCTGAACGTTTTGATGTATCGACTTCCTGCCTGGCTCATAGCGCCCCCCGGTGGTAACAGGAAGTACGCAAAAATTCATTAAAAATCCATACTTCACCCGATCAACTTCATTCCACTTCTAATACATGCAGAACCAGTTGCTGAAGCTACATTATGAACGCTGTGAAGATACGACGAACGGCGTCCGTGTGCCGCCGCGGCGACTGGCGATTTTTTATCGTACAATTACGTTTGCCTTTTTCGTGGCTTTAACGAAGTCGTGTCCTCACGAAATTTCATACACAGGTCAAGAATGGCGAGCTCTTTCAGGGGATAGAGTCGTTTCCCATGGGCGTGGCTAAATGCCTCAATAGCGCCCCCTTGAAATTTTTCCGAAATTCTCCATAGACAAATTTCGCTTACTTTGTCGTACACATACGAAACTCGACACACACGTGTATCATACCCAAACATACAAAAAATTGAATTGGAGCCACGCCCTAAACCCAACAGGAAGTCGGCCATTTTGGTTAGCATTTCTTTGACGCAAAACGAACTCCTCCGAGGGAGTTCGCCCGATTGACTTCAAATTGGGCACGGAACATCTCCAGACTGAGCTGATTACGGCTTGTGCTCCGCAGGTGTGTAGGTCAAAGGGCGTGGCTGCTAGGGCACGGCCAAGTTCCCGAATTCAGCTAAGAAGGGTTAAATGCTATCGCGCCCACAGATTTGATCGCAGCGGCTTCAAACTTGGTGCACATGATGATGGCGTGACCCTGAACGATCCGACATATGATTTTCCTACGTCACTCATAGCGCCCCCCGGTGGTAACAGGAAGTGCGCTAAAATTAATTAAAAATACATAGTTGACCCCATCAACTTCATTCCACTTCTAAAACATGCCGAACAAGTTGGTGAAGGTATTTCGTGAACGCTGTGACGCTACGGCTAATGGCCCCCTTGTGGCGGCGACAGGAATAGCGCTCCATCGTGAACTGCCACCTCCCACGGATTTTGCCCGATTGACTTCATATTCGCTACAGATCATCAGGAGACCGAGCTGGTCAAACACTATTAAAAGCTTTTCTCTACGTGAAACGGCGTGGCTGCTAGGGGGCGACAAAGTTGGTCAACTGCTCGTTTAGTCGCCATGCTATTACGTTTGCCTTCCACGCCCACATACTTGGTCGTAGTCACTTCAAAATTTCAGTACATGATCAGGGGCCCGCCCTCTACGCCTCCATTTGATCGTACGCTAGCTCGCTCAAGACGCCCCCTTGTGGACACAGGAAATGTCGCGTTTTGCATCGACATTGTCCGATCGGCTCGAAACTTCACATGTGTGATGAGGTCACGACCCCGTACGCAACGGCCCACATCCCGTTACCGCCCCCTGGTGGACGAACCGTAAACCTGCCGTAACTCCATCGTACGTTGTCCGTTTTGCTCGAAACGTCGCGTGTTCGACGAGGGGACCGCCCTCGACGCAGCCGCCCGCGTCCGGTTGCGCGCGTGGGTTTTCGAAGAGCGGCCCGGGGGTAGCGGGGACGCCGAGTGGCGTGGAGCGAGGGCCCGTCATAGCCGCTTGCGGCTTTAATTATTATTATTATTAACTTCGAAGGCCATTTCGACCCCTTTCCCAAGCCGAGAAACGGACGAAATTTTGCACGCACGTGGGGCCTGTGGCAACTTAGCGTTGAGTGGTGGTCTCGCATGTGGGCGTGGCCAAATGGCAAAATAGCGCCCCCTACAAACTTGTCAAAAACCCATAGGGAAAAAAATGACGTTAATAAAAGCGGACAAAAGTCGGCACACATATTTATCAATGCAAGATGAACAAAAAATCCTTTTCTGGCGAAGCCCGAAACCCAACAGGAAGTCGGCCATTTTGCTTCAAAGTTTGTAAACGCAAAACGAACTCCTCCGAGGGGTTACGCCCGATCGGCTCCAAATTGGGTCCAGAACATCGCCAGACCTAGCTGAGCTTATCTTGTGCTCCGCAGGTCTGTAGCTCAAAGCGCTTGGCCTCTGGCGTGCCCCGAAGTTTGGCGACTGTTTCGGTGCTCGCCATGTAAATACGAACGGCTCTCATGCCCTCATACTTGATCGTAGACGCTTCAAACTTGGTGCAAAAATCTATGGAGAGACCCTGAACGATCCGACATATTATTTGCCGACGTCGCTCATAGCGCCCCCCGGTGGTAACAGGAAACGTACAAAAATTCGTTAAAAATACGTAGTTGACCAAATCGACTTCGTTACACTTCTAGTACATGCAGACCCGGATGACGAAGCTACATCATGAACGCTTTGACCCTACGAGCAACGGCGTCCGTGTGCCGCCGCGGCGAAAGTGTATCATCCCAATTTAAATTTCGTTTGCCTTTCACGCGCACATACTTCGTCGTAGCCACTTGAAATTCAAAGGACATGACGTTGGCTCCTCCCTGAACGTTTTGATGTATCGACTTCCTGCCTGGCTCATAGCGCCCCCCGGTGGTAACAGGAAGTACGCAAAAATTCATTAAAAATCCATACTTCACCCGATCAACTTCATTCCACTTCTAATACATGCAGAACCAGTTGCTGAAGCTACATTATGAACGCTGTGAAGATACGACGAACGGCGTCCGTGTGCCGCCGCGGCGACTGACGATTTTTTATCGTACAATTACGTTTGCCTTTTTCGTGGCTTTAACGAAGTCGTGTCCTCACGAAATTTCATACACGGGTCAAGAATGGCGAGCTCTTTCAGGGGATAGAGTCGTTTCCCATGGGCGTGGCTAAATGCCTCAATAGCGCCCCCTAGAAGTTTTTCCGAATTTCTCCATAGACAAATTTCGCTTACTTTGTCGTACACATACGAAACTCGACACACACGTGTATCATACCCAAACATACAAAAAATTGAATTGGAGCCACGCCCTAAACCTAACAGGAAGTCGGCCATTTTGGTTAGCATTTCTTTGACGCAAAACGAACTCCTCCGAGGGAGTTCGCCCGATTGACTTCAAATTGGGTACGGAACATCTCCAGACCGAGCTGATTACGGCTTGTGCTCCGCAGGTGTGTAGGTCAAAAGGGCGTGGCTGCTAGGGCACGGCCAATTTGCCGAATTCAGCTAAGAAGTTTGCAATGCTATCACGCCCACAGATTTGATCGCAGCGGCTTCAAACTTGGTGCACATGATGAGGGCGTGACCCTGAACGATCCGACATATTATTTTCCTACGTCACTCATTGCGCCCCCCGGTGGTAACAGGAAGTGCGCTAAAATTCATTAAAAAATACATCGTTGACCCCATCAACTTCATTCCACTTCTAAAACATGCCGAACAAGTTGGTGAAGGTATTTCGTGAACGCTATGACGCTACGGCTAATGGCCCCCTTGTGGCGGCGACAGGAATAGCGCTCCACCGCGAACTGCCACCTCCCACGGATTTTGCCCGATTGACTTCATATTCGCTACAAGTCATCAGGAGACCGAGCTGGTCGAACACTATTAAAAGCTTTTCTCTACGTCAAACGGCGTGGCCGCTAGGGGCCGACAAAGTTGGTCAACTGCTCGTTTAGTCGCCATGCTATCACGTTTGCCTTCCACGCCCACATACTTGGTCGTAGTCACTTCAAAATTTCAGTACATGATCAGAGGCCCGCCCTCTACGCCTCCATTTGATCGTACGCTAGCTCGCTCAAGACGCCCCCTTGTGGACACAGGAAATGTCGCGTTTTGCATCGACATTGTCCGATCGGCTCGAAACTTCACATGTGTGATGAGGTCACGACCCCGAACGCAACGGCCCACATCCCGTTACCGCCCCCTGGTGGACGAACCGTAAACCTGCCGTAACTCCATCGTACGTTGTCCGATTTGCTCGAAACTTCACGTGTTCGACGAGGGGACCGCCCTCGACGCAGCCGCCCACGTCCGGTCGCGCGCGGGGGTTTTCGAAGAGCGGCCCGGGGGTAGCGGGGACGCCGAGTGGCGTGGAGCGAGGGCCCGTCATAGCCGCTTGCGGCTTTAATTATTATTATTATTATTCTGAGTCTTCTTCCCTTTTTCTGTGTTTAACTACTTCTTCATACTTTGTGCTATTTCAACAATTCATATATCAAAACGTGCAGCTTTTTCAGGACATTTATGCTATTATTTTTCTCTTTCATACTATTTATACTTTTTAAAATATTTAACTTTTTGTGCAATTTTTCTCTCATAGGAAATACATTGAAACAGTCTTCAAACTCTTCAAATCTTCTGCTTCATTCAGCCTCTAATAGCTTCAGCATACTTTCAGCTACAGACTTCATTCAACTTTTAAACTGTTCACAAACCTTTCAACTATTCAGCTATATCTCAGCTTATTGATATCTTCAACAGTTTCAGATATATGTATAGTTTTAAAATCATTAAAATTTCTGACAAAATTCAGATTTAACATGAAAGTCAATGGGACGGAATGTTCGGACGTTGGCAGTTGGCAGAGTGACAGAGGGTCTAAAAATCCTCTCACATTTTTCTCTCTATCCTGTCAGCACGGCCACAGATTACACTCTACACACATAATTTCGGGCATGCTTGTAGACAAGCTCATCCTTGATCTCTTCATGTGCTCAAAAAACCAGAGAGACGAACACAATTTAAACTGGGAGCCTCTGAGTGCAGCCATTTCCCTCTCTCCTCTCATTGACTCCCATTCAAAAGTAGGCGCTGATTTTCTAAATGTCCCAAAGTTTCCAACCTGCGACACAATCAACAATTTTTACTCTAGAAACACCAAAGTGACATGGACGCGTTCAGCAAGGTCTTATGGTTCGGAAAATGTAAACCTTTTGCTCGTACTAAGTACAGATTTGTCGTACATTAGATCTGTTTGAGGGTGTCACAGAGCAGTTAAAGCCTATGGTTAAAGCTGCCACCATGCCTTAAAGCCACCAGCCAACAGTTACATGGTAACCTCAACATGGCAACCTCACCATGGTAACCTCACCATGGCAACGTCACCATGGCAACGCACACACATTCTCTCTATTTGACTGTCTGTCAGTCACACACACAAATGGACACACACTGACCATACACACATATCCAACACACACACACACACACACACACACAAATGGACACACACTCACCATACACACACATCCAACACACACACACACACACACACAAATGGACACACACTAACTACTACACACACACACAAATGGACAAACACACACAAATCCAACACACACACACACAAATGGACACACACTAACTACCACACACACACAAACACACACACAACAAACATACAACCACTTACCAAACACATACACAATTTACACAATTACACACACACAGACACACACGCACACACGTCCAACACACACACATTTCATACAGTTGTCAGGTCAGAACTTTTTGTATATCTTTCTCACTCTCTCTCACACACACACACACACACACACACACACACACACACACACCTGTTGTAGTTAATGGACTCGTTGCTGTTAATTTTGTTCTTTAGCTATTTAAACTGAAAATACACATTTCCCCATTTTGGTCATGTTGAACACATTGTTTTACATGTATCCTAAACTACTGAGGCTCTTCTCAACCATTTCACACCATTAAACCCGCTGTTTACATGTTCTACTCCTCAGCTAATGCTCAATCTATATTCTTCAACAATGTTCTTCTGCTGTCAGTTTACAATGTATTTCAGTAGGCATTAACTTTTTTCCTAATTCAGGAATTTTTCAAACTCTTCTTTGACAATTCAAGTAATTTCCAGCCATTTCATACAAAGTCTCACATCTTCTACTTTTAAATATATTCTCAGCCATTGCTTCGGCTATGTTAGTGCTGGTTCATCAGTTGTCCTTCCTGTCAGGTTAGCTGCAGATTTCAACTATTTAACCATTACATTTAAACATGCAGAATTTCAATGTTTTCTTCTCCCTTGAGCATTTCTACTGCTTTTTACCTTTAAAAAGGCATTCATCTCACACTACAAGTTATATGTTTCAGCTTTTTCCCTCCTAGGGATGAATAAAGTATTCCTCTACTCTCTACTCTACTCTACTCTAGCATTAGTCTTTTCAACATTGCTTTAGCAGTTTCGTCAACTAATTTAGCATTGATTCAACAATTTCTTCAGCTCATTCAGCATTGCTTCAGCAACAGCGTTCAGCTGCTTTCAGCATTCACACGCATTTTCTGCAGGAAATGCTATCTTTTTCTAGTTCTTACTTCTTCTTCCCTTTTTCAGCAGTTTTCTGCTCCTTCATACTTTGTGCTATTTCAACAATTCATATATCAAAACGTGCAGCTTTTTCAGGACATTTATGCTATTATTTTTCTCTTTCATACTATTTATACTTTTTAAAATATTTAACTTTTTCTGCAATTTTTCTCTCATAGGAAATGAATTGAAACAGTCTTCAAACTCTTCAAATCTTCTGCTTCATTCAGCCTCTAATAGCTTCAGCATACTTTCAGCTACAGACTTCATTCATCTTTTAAACTGTTCACAAACCTTTCAACTATTCAGCTATATCTCAGCTTATTGATATCTTCAACAGTTTCAGATATATGTATAGTTTTAAAATCATTAAAATTTCTGACAAAATTCAGATTTAACATGAAAGTCAATGGGACGGAATGTTCGGACGTTGGCAGTTGGTAGAGTGACAGAGGGTCTAAAAATCCTCTCACATTTTTCTCTCTATCCTGTCAGCACGGCCACAGATTACACTCTACACACATAATTTCGGGCATGCTTGTAGACAAGCTCATCCTCGATCTCTTCATGTGCTCAAAAAACCAGAGAGACAAACACAATTTAAACTGGGAGCCTCTGAGTGCGGCCAATTCCCTCTCTCCTCCCATTGACTCCCATTCAAAAGTAGGCGCTGATTTTCTAAACGTCCCAAAGTTTCCAACCTGCGACACAATCAACAATTTTTACTCTAAAAACACCAAAGTGACATGGACGCGTTCAGCAAGGTCTTATGGTTCGGAAAATGTAAACCTTTTGCTCGTACTAAGTACAGATTTGTCGTACATTAGATCTGTTTGAGGGTGTCACAGAGCAGTTAAAGCCTATGGTTAAAGCTGCCACCATGCTGTGGCATGGTCTGTCTGTCTGTCTGTCTGTCTCTCTCTCTCTCTCTATCTCTCTCTCTCTCTCTCTATCTATCTATCTATCTATCTATCTATCTATCTATCTATCTATCTATCTATCTATCTATCTATCTATCTATCTATCTATCTATCTATCTATCTATCTATCTATCTATCTGTGGGTGTGTGTCACCCTCTCTATCTGTCTCTCTCTCTTTGTCCGTCTGTCTGTCTGTCTGTCTGTCTGTCTGTCTGTCTGTCTGTCTGTCTATCTATCTATCTATCTATCTATCTATCTATCTATCTATCTATCTCTCTCTCTATCTATCTCTCTCTCTTTCTCTCTCTCTGTGTCACCCTCTTTATTTGTCTCTCTCTCTTGTTCTCTCTGGGTCTGTCTGTCTGTCTGAAATGATATTATTCATACTATATACTTCTAAATGATAATAATTATAATCCCTCCCTTCCTCCCTCTCTCTATCCTTCCCTCTCTCCCTCCCTTCCTCCCTCTCTCTATCCTTCCCTCTCTCTCTTCTGTCTCCCTCCTTCCCTCTCTCCCTCCCTTCCTCCCTCTCTCTATCCTTCCCTCTCTCCCTCCCTTCCTCCCTCTCTCTATCCTTCCCTCTCTCTCTTCTGTCTCCCTCCTTCCCTCTCTCCCTCCCTTCCTCCCTCTCTCTATCCTTCCCTCTCTCTCTTCTGTCTCCCTCCTTCCCTCTCTCCCTCCCTTCCTCCCTCTCTCTATCCTTCCCTCTCTCTCTTCTGTCTCCCTCCTTCCCTCTCTCCCTCCCTTCCTCCCTCTCTCTATCCTTCCCTCCATCTCTCCCTCCCTCTCTCTCCCTCTCTCCTTCTCTCTATATCTATCTATCTATCTATCTATCTATCTATCTATCTATCTATCTATCTATCTATCTATCTATCTATCTATCTATCTATCTATCTATCTATCTATCTATCTATCTATCTATCTGTCTATCTAATTATTATTCTTACTTCTTCCGCTCTTTTTCAGGATCTAACTCCTCCTTCATACTTTGTGCTATTTCAACAATTCATATATCTATCACACACATTCTCTCTCAGTCTGTCAGTGTCACACACACACACACACACACACACATCCAACACACACACACCGATGGACACACACTAACTACCACACACACACACACACACACACACACATACATACACACACAAAAATGGACACACACTCACCATACACACACATCCAACACACACACAGACACACACAAATGGACACACACACACTCACCATGCACACACATCCAACACACACACACAAATGGACACACACTAACTACCACACACACACACACACACACGGACACACACTCACACACAAATGGACACGCACTCACCATACACACACACTAACTACCCCACACACACACACACACACACACTTTTCCTACAGTTGTCTGACTGTTTTGTATGTACCTCTCTATCTTCCTGTTGTAGTTAATGGACTCGTTGCTGTTAATTTTGTTCTTTAGCTATTTAAACTGAAAATACACATTTCCCCATTTTGGTCATGTTGAACACATTGTTTTACACGTATCCTAAACTACTGAGGCTCTTCTCAACCATTTCACACCATTAAACCCGCTGTTTACATGTTCTACTCCTCAGCTAATGCTCCATCTATATTCTTCAACAATGTTCTTCTGCTGTCAGTTTACAATGTATTTCAGTAGGCATTAACTTTTTTCCTAATTCAGGAATTTTTCAAACTCTTCTTTGACAATTCAAGTAATTTCCAGCCATTTCATACAAAGTCTCACATCTTCTACTTTTAAATATATTCTCAGCCATTGCTTCGGCTATGTTAGTGCTGGTTCATCAGTTGTCCTTCCTGTCAGGTTAGCTGCAGATTTCAACTATTTAACCATTACATTTAAACATGCAGAATTTCAATGTTTTCTTCTCCCTTTAGCATTTCTACTGCTTTTTACCTTTCTACAAGTTATATGTTTAAGCTTTTTCCCTCCTAGGGATGAATAAAGTATTCCTCTACTCTCTACTATACTCCACTCTACTCTACTCTACTCTACTCTACTCTACTCTACTCTACTCTACTCTACTCTACTCTAATCTACTCTACTCTACTCTACTCTAGCATTAGTCTTTTCAACATTGCTTTAGCAGTTTCGTCAACTAATTTAGCATTGATTCAACAATTTCTTCAGCTCATTCAGCATTGCTTCAGCAACAGCGTTCAGCTGCTTTCAGCATTCACACGCATTTTCTGCAGGAAATGCTATCTTTTTCTAGTTATTATTATTATTCTTACTTCTTCCACCCTTTTTCAGCAGTTTTCTGCTCCTTCATACTTTGTGCTATTTCAACAATTCATATATCAAAACGTGCAGCTTTCTCAGGACAATATTGCTATGACTTTTCTCTTTCATACTATTTATACTTTTTAAAATATTTAACTTTTTGTGCAATTTTTCTCTCATAGGAAATACATTGAAACAGTCTTCAAACTCTTCAAATCTTCTGCTTCATTCAGCCTCTAATAGCTTCAGCATACTTTCAGCTACAGACTTCATTCAACTTTTAAACTGTTCACAAACCTTTCAACTATTCAGCTATATCTCAGCTTATTGATATCTTCAACAGTTTCAGATATATGTATAGTTTTAAAATCATTAAAATTTCTGACAAAATTCAGATTTAACATGAAAGTCAATGGGACGGAATGTTCGGACGTTGGCAGTTGGCAGAGTGACAGAGGGTCTAAAAATCCTCTCACATTTTTCTCTCTATCCTGTCAGTACGGCCACAGATTACACTCTACACACATAATTTCGGCCACGTTTGTAGACAAGCTCATCCTTGATCTCTTCATGTGCTCAAAAAACCAGAGAGACGAACACAATTTAAACTGGGAGCCTCTGAGTGCAGCCATTTCCCTCTCTCCTCTCATTGACTCCCATTCAAAAGTAGGCGCTGATTTTCTAAAAGTCCCAAAGTTTCCAACCTGCGACACAATCAACAATTTTTACTCTAGAAACACCAACGTGACACGGACGCGTTCAGCAAGGCCTTATGGTTCGGAAAATGTAAACCTTTTGCTCGTACTAAGTACAGATTTGTCGTACATTAGATCTGTTTGAGGGTGTCACAGAGCAGTTAAAGCCTATGGTTAAAGCTGCCACCATACCTTAAAGCCACCAGCCAACAGTTACATGGTAACCTCAACATGGCAACCTCACCATGGTAACCTCACCATGGCAACGTCACCATGGCAACGCACACACATTCTCTCTGTTTGACTGTCTGTCGGTCATACACACACACACACACACACACACACACAAATGGACACACACTAACTACCACACACACACACAAACACACATCCAACACACACACAAATGGACACACACACACAAATGGACACACACTCACCATACACACACATCCAACACACACACACACACACAAATGGACACACACTAACTACTACACACACACACACACACACACACACACACACACACACACCATACACACACATCCAACACACACACACACACACACACACACACACACACACACAAATGGACACACACACACACACAAATGGACACACACTCACCATACACACACGTCCAACACACACACACACACACACACACACACACACACACACACTAACTACCACACACACACACACACACAAACACAAACACACACACACACACACACACACACCCAACAAACATACAACCACTTACCAAACACATAGCCTACACAATTTACACAATTACACACAAACAGACACACATGCACACACAACAAACACACACACAAATGGACACACACTAACCATACACAAACAGACACACACGTCCAACACACACACATTTCATACAGTTGTCAGGTCAGAACTTTTTGTATATCTTCCTCACTCACACACACACACACACACACACACACACACACACACACACACACACACACACACACACACACACACACACACACACACACACACACACACACACACTTTTGTATATCTTCCTCACTCTCTCTCTCACACACACACACACACACACACACACACACACACACACACACACACTTTTCCTACAGTTGTCTGACTGTTTTGTGTACCTCTCTATCTTCCTGTTGTAGTTAATGGACTCGTTGCTGTTAATTTTGTTCTTTAGCTATTTAAACTGAAAATACACATTTCCCCATTTTGGTCATGTTGAACACATTGTTTTACACGTATCCTAAACTACTGAGGCTCTTCTCAACCATTTCACACCATTAAACCTGCTGTTTACATGTTCTACTCCTCAGCTAATGCTCCATCTATATTCTTCAACAATGTTCTTCTGCTGTCAGTTTACAATGTATTTCAGTAGGCATTAACTTTTTTCCTAATTCAGGAATTTTTCAAACTCTTCTTTGACAATTCAAGTAATTTCCAGCCATTTCATACAAAAACTCTACTCTACTCTACTCTACTCTACTCTACTCTACTCTAGCATTAGTCTTTTCAACATTGCTTTAGCAGTTTCGTCAACTAATTTAGCATTGATTCAACAATTTCTTCAGCTCATTCAGCATTGCTTCAGCAACAGCGTTCAGCTGCTTTCAGCATTCACACGCATTTTCTGCAGGAAATGCTATCTTTTTCTAGTTATTAGTGTGAATGCTGGAAGCATTCACACTATTGTTATTCAAATCTTTATACTTATTATTATTATTATTATTATTATTATTATTATTATTATTAGTGTGAATGCTGGAAGCATTCACAGTATTGTTATTCTGTTCGGCCATTTTGTTTCTTTAAACTTATTATTATTAGGGCCACGGGCAATCGCCCCGGGCACTGGTCCCAACAGCTATGAAATAGCTGCAGGGACCAGTGCCCGGGCGAAGCCCGGGCACTACTGTTATTGTGTGGATTTTTTCTTATTATTAGTGTGACTGCTGAAGCAGTCACACTATTGTTCTTCTGTTTGGCCATTTTCTTCCGCCTTTTTACGGTCTTCTTCTAGTCCTTCATACTTTGTGCTATTTCAACAATTCATATATCAAAACGTGCAGCTTTTTCTGGACTTTATCGGCATTACTTTTCTCTTTTTAACTCTTTATACTTTTTAAAATATTTAACTTTTTCTGATTTTTTTCAGCTTTATAATGTGTGTGTGTTGCGTCTAACGAGCAGAGCCAGAGTGGTGTCAGAGTGGAGAGAGGCAAAAAAACATTCTAGAGTTTTTCTGGCTAAACTGTCAGCACGGCCACAAATTAAACTCTAGACAAATTATTTTCTCCAGTTTTGTAGCCACACTTGTCTTCTGGCTAAAATTCTGGTCAAAAATGCAAAGAGACTTAGATAATAATTTTAAATATTTTTTAAATGCAGCCAGGGAGCTCTCTGCTCTCATTCAGCTCAATGTATTTTTTTCACAGCAGCAGGAGAAGGAGCTGAACTTTGTAACTTGCTGTTAAGTGCTTTTTAATTCATTTTAATTCACCAAAAAATAGTCACAGGTCACAAAAAAGTCCTCTTCTTGCTTGGTGTGGCTAATTTATACTAATTTCTCTTTATTTTAAGAATCATTGAAAAATCTCACATTCATCAAAGTCTCAACCTCTCTTCTTGACAACTCCACTGTAGTGTAGGGGTTAGTGTAACTGCCTGCCAACCCCAAGGTCACTGGTTCGAATCCAAGGGAAGACCTCTTGTTATGTTATGTTGAATTCTGCTCTCCTCCCCCGCCTTCAATTGGTTACAGGTGTTTGTTATCTCCTTGATTACTCATACCAGTTTGCAGCACATCATCACATTACAATGAATGACAACAGTCTTGACAGCAGTGTGCTCTCTGTAGCCGAGTGGCAGAGTAAAGGTTTAGTGATCATATGGTCATGGGTTCGATTCCTGCCTCAGTCATTTCACATCATTGCTTGACTTTTGATTCCAATTATTCAGCTGTCATTGGACAGTCTTTGATTCCTCATAGTATAAAGCTCATTGTAACTCAGGTTCTCTGTGGCCATATGGTTAGTGTGTTAGGTGTTGTGCTATTTCAACAATTCATATATCAAAACGTGCAGCTTTTTTTGAACTTTATCGGCATTACTTTTCTCTTTTTAACTATTTATACTTTTTCAAATATTTAACTTTTTCTGCAAATTAAACTCTAGACAAATTATTTTCTCCAGTTTTGTAGCCACACTTGTCTTCTGGCTAAAATTCTGGTCAAAAATGCAAAGAGACTTAGATAATAATTTTAAATATTTTTTAAATGCAGCCAGGGAGCTCTCTGCTCTCATTCAGCCCAATGCTGAGAATTCTCCACAACTCTGTCTGAAACATGCTTATGTCTGTGCTCTCTGTGGCGAAGTGGCAGAGTAAAGGTTTATTGATCATGAGGTCATGGGTTCAATTCCTTACTTTTTTTTTTTAAGCAGAAGCCAGTGATCCTCTTATCAAAGGTTTTCTTTACCCCTCACATACTGTCTCTGTCTGTAGCCTAGTGGTTAGCTTGCTGGTCTGGAAACCTGAAGGTTGCTGGTTCAAATCTTGCCTCAACAACAATTATAGTGAATTATTTTCCCAGTTGTCCTCTGTTGACTTCTGATAACTTGCTTCATGTTGAAACTGCTGCTCTCAGCCTGAAATTCACAGAAATTTTCATTCTAAGTCATTCAAGCTTGACTCTCAAGCTTTCTTGATGTTGACAGTGTGCAGATCATTAACAGACAACAGTCTCTGCAACTGTGTGTGCACTGTGGCCTAGAGGCAGAGTGGAAGTCTAATGACCATGAGGTTGTGAGTTCGATTCTGACCTTAGTCAAACATTTGTATGGTGATCACTGCTTGCACTATTTGCTAATTCTGCAACAGCGTTCAGTTGCTATCAGCAGTCACACCATTTCCATTCTTGGAAATGCTTTTTCTAGTTCTCCTTCATCTTCCGGACGCTTTTTCGGTTCGCTACTAGTCCTGCAACTCGAAGAGTTGCAGGACATATTATATATCAAAACGTGCGTCTTGATCGGGATCGCTGTGCTATTACTTTTCTCAACAGTTTACGAATTTTTCGCGACGTAGTCGCGAAAAACTGCGCAAAAATTTTGCATGTAAGTCAATGGGACGGGCGGAAAAAAAAGAGCGAAAAAGACCAATCATTGGAGTTTAACAAAAGTCTACTGCTCAGGCATACTTTCACCTAGAGACTCCATTTAAACTTTAAACAGTAGACACAAGTCTTGTGTATTGTCGTATTACTCCACGTTTTGATAGGTCATATAGTTTTTGATCAATCCCTGATCAATGACCATGATCATTTTTGGAGAAATTATGAGTTTATAATGGGTGTGTATTGCATGGAATGTTCGTGTCAGAGTGCGTGACATCATCGGTTAGAGTGGGAGAGAGTGAAGAAACATTCTGTATTTTTTCTGGATAAATTGCCACCACGGCCACAATTTACACTCTACAGACATAATTTTTTCAGAATTTGTAAGACAAACTTGTTATCTCTCATGTCATGTGCTCAAAATATCAGAGAGACTTACAGAACTTACAGAATCAGCCTCTGAGTGCGGCCACGTCTGTCCCTGCTCCTCATTGAGTCCAATACAAATATTTTCTGAGAGGAGCAGAACGGCCTGATGTTTTAAAACTACCAGCGTCGCCAAAATATTTACTGTAGAAACACCAAATCGTACCGAAATTTTCAGTAAGTCCTTAGAGCAACGTTGATCTGTGTTTTGTTCTGATAGGAGTTACCGTTTTGTCATGCTAAGCCTAATTGTGAGACCGGTTTAGAGGCAGAAAATGGCTGTTTTTCTCCACGTTTCTGTCTGTCTCAGCCTGCGGGGGCCCCTATCGCCGTGGTAACCTCTTTGATCCTCAGGCCAGGGCTCGTTAACTTCATAAACAATCCACCTGGCGCTCGTTTAAATGTTTATAAACACAGACACAGCTAAATCAGACTGACACAGGATGCAGCTACTAACTAACTATGTGACAAGTCAGTCACACACACACACACAGACTCTAGAGCCAGCTTCATGTGATTACAGTCACACACACACACACACACACACACACAGGTAACCTAATGTGGTTACAGCTCCTCCATATCAGTGCTTATAGAAAGATGATCATGTGTCTGTCTGATCAGCTCTGTCTTGACCTTAAGATCGTGGGTTTGATTCCCATGTTGACAGAGATGGCACAACCCGCAGTAGCTCCCGTGGCCCATTCAAAATTTCCCGAGAGGAAATTTTCTAGTTATTAGGGCCACGGGCAATCGCACCGGGCACTGGTCCCAACAGCTATGAAATAGCTGCAGGGACCAGTGCCCGGGCGAAGCCCGGGCACTACTGTTATTGTGTGGATTTTTTCTTCCTTATTATTCTTCGTCCTCTTCCGGACTATTTTCGATTCGCTACTAGTCCTGCAACTCGAAGAGTTGCAGGACATATTATATATCAAAACGTGCGGCTTGATCGGGATCGGTGTGCTATTACTTTTCTCAACAGTTTACGAATTTTTCGCGACGTAGTCGCGAAAAACTGCGCAAAATTTTTGCATGTAAGTCAATGGGACGGGCGGAAAAAAAAGACCGAAAAAGACCAATCATTGGAGTTTAACAAACGTCTACTGCTCAGGCATACTTTCACCTAGAGACTCCATTTAAACTTTAAACAGTAGACACAAGTCTTGTGTATTGTCGTATTACTCCACGTTTTGATAGGTCATATAGTTTTTTGATCAATCCCTGATCAATGACCATGATCATTTTTGGAGAAATTATGAGTTTATAATGGTGTGTATTGCATGGAATGTTCGTGTCAGAGTGCGTGACATCATCGGTTAGAGTGGGAGAGAGTGAAGAAACATTCTGTATTTTTTCTGGATAAATTGCCACCACGGCCACAATTTACACTCTACAGACATAATTTTTTTCAGAATTTGTAAGACAAACTTGTTATCTCTCATGTCATGTGCTCAAAATATCAGAGAGACTTACAGAACTTACAGAATCAGCCTCTGAGTGCGGCCACGTCTGTCCCTGCTCCTCATTGAGTCCAATACAAATATTTTCTGAGAGGAGCAGAACGGCCTGATGTTTTAAAACTGCCAGCGTCGCCAAAATATTTACTGTAGAAACACCAAATCGTACCGAAATTTTCAGTAAGTCCTTAGAGCAACGTTGATCTGTGTTTTGTTCTGATAGGAGTTACCGTTTTGTCATGCTAAGCCTAATTGTGAGGCCGGTTTAGAGGCAGAAAATGGCTGTTTTTCTCCACGTTTCTGTCTGTCTCAGCCTGCGGGGGCCCCTATCGCCGTGGTAACCTCTTTGATCCTCAGGCCAGGGCTCGTTAACTTCATAAACAATCCACCTGGCGCTCGTTTAAATGTTTATAAACACAGACACAGCTAAATCAGACTGACACAGGATGCAGCTACTAACTAACTATGTGACAAGTCAGTCACACACACACACACAGACTCTAGAGCCAGCTTCATGTGATTACAGTCACACACACACACACACACACACACACACACACACACACACACACACACACACACACACACACACACACACACACACACAGGTAACCTAATGTGGTTACAGCTCCTCCATATCAGTGCTTATAGAAAGATGATCATGTGTCTGTCTGATCAGCTCTGTCTTGACCTTAAGATCGTGGGTTTGATTCCCATGTTGACAGAGATGGCACAACCCGCAGTAGCTCCCGTGGCCCATTCAAAATTTCCCGAGAGGAAATTTTCTAGTTATTATTATTTTTCCACTTCCGGCCGATTTTCGATGTGCTACTAGTCCTGCAACTCGAAGAGTTGCAGGACATATTATATATCAAAACGTGCGTCCTGATCGGGATCGCTGTGCTATTACTTTTCTCAACAGTTTACGAATTTTTCGCGACGTAGTCGCGAAAAACTGCGCAAAAATTTTGCATGTAAGTCAATGGGACGGGCGAAAAAAAAAGACCGAAAAAGACCAATCATTGGAGTTTAACAAAAGTCTACTGCTCAGGCATACTTTCACCTAGAGACTCCATTTAAACTTTAAACAGTAGACACAAGTCTTGTGTGTTGTCGTATTACTCCACGTTTTGATAGGTCATATAGTTTTTGATCAATCCCTGATCAATGACCATGATCATTTTTGGAGAAATTATGAGTTTATAATGGGTGTGTATTGCATAGAATGTTCGTGTCAGAGTGCGTGACATCATCGGTTAGAGTGGGAGAGAGTGAAGAAACATTCTGTATTTTTTCTGGATAAATTGCCACCACGGCCACAATTTACACTCTACAGACATAATTTTTTCAGAATTTGTAAGACAAACTTGTTATCTCTCATGTCATGTGCTCAAAATATCAGAGAGACTTACAGAATTGACAGAATCAGCCTCTGAGTGCGGCCACGTCTGTCTCTGCTCCTCATTGAGTCCAATACAAATATTTTCTGAGAGGAGCAGAACGGCCTGATGTTTTAAAACTGCCAGCGTCGCCAAAATATTTACTGTAGAAACACCAAATCGTACCGAAATTTTCAGTAAGTCCTTAGAGCAACGTTGATCTGTGTTTTGTTCTGATAGGAGTTACCGTTTTGTCATGCTAAGCCTAATTGTGAGGCCGGTTTAGAGGCAGAAAATGGCTGTTTTTCTCCACGTTTCTGTCTGTATCAGCCTGCGGGGGCCCCTATCGCCGTGGTAACCTCTTTGATCCTCAGGCCAGGGCTCGTTAACTTCATAAACAATCCACCTGGCGCTCGTTTAAATGTTTATAAACACAGACACAGCTAAATCAGACTGACACAGGATGCAGCTACTAACTAACTATGTGACAAGTCAGTCACACACACACACACAGACTCTAGAGCCAGCTTCATGTGATTACAGTCACACACACACACACACACACACACACACACACACACACACACACACACACACACACACACACACACACACACACACACACACACAGGTAACCTAATGTGGTTACAGCTCCTCCATATCAGTGCTTATAGAAAGATGATCATGTGTCTGTCTGATCAGCTCTGTCTTGACCTTAAGATCGTGGGTTTGATTCCCATGTTGACAGAGATGGCACAACCCGCAGTAGCTCCCGTGGCCCATTCAAAATTTCCCGAGAGGAAATTTTCTAGTTAGGGCCACGGGCAATCGCACCGGGCACTGGTCCCAACAGCTATGAAATAGCTGCAGGGACCAGTGCCCGGGCGAAGCCCGGGCACTACTGTTATTGTGTGGATTTTTTCCTAGTTTTTATTATTATTATTTTTCCACTTCCGGCCGACTTTCGGTTCGCTACTAGTCCTGCAACTCGAAGAGTTGCAGGACATATTATATATCAGAACGTGCGGCTTGATCGGGATCGGTGTGCTATTACGTTTCTCAACAGTGTACGAATTTTTCGCGACGCAAGTCGCGAAAAACTGCGCAAAATTTTTGCATGTAAGTCAATGGGACGGGCGAAAAAAAAAGAGCGAAAAAGACCAATCATTGGAGTTTAACAAACGTCTACTGCTCAGGCATACTTTCACCTAGAGACTCCATTTAAACTTTAAACAGTAGACACAAGTCTTGTGTATTGTCGCATTACTCCACGTTTTGATAGGTCATATAGTTTTTGATCAATCCCTGATCAATGACCATGATCATTTTTGGAGAAATTATGAGATTATAATGGGTGTGTATTGCATAGAATGTTCGTGTCAGAGTGCGTGACATCATCGGTTAGAGTGGGAGAGAGTGAAGAAACATTCTGTATTTTTTCTGGATAAACTGTGAGCACGGCCACAATTTACACTCTACAGACATAATTTTTTCAGAATTTGTAAGACAAACTTGTTATCTCTCATGTCATGTGCTCAAAATATCAGAGAGACTTACAGAACTTACAGAATCAGCCTCTGAGTGCGGCCACGTCTGTCTCTGCTCCTCATTGAGTCCAATACAAATATTTTCTGAGAGGAGCAGAACGGCCTGATGTTTTAAAACTGCCAGCGTCGCCAAAATATTTACTGTAGAAACACCAAATCGTACCGAAATTTTCAGTAAGTCCTTAGAGCAACGTTGATCTGTGTTTTGTTCTGATAGGAGTTACCGTTTTGTCATGCTAAGCCTAATTGTGAGACCGGTTTAGAGGCAGAAAATGGCTCTTTTTCTCCACGTTTCTGTCTGTCTCAGCCTGCGGGGGCCCCTATCGCCGTGGTAACCTCTTTGATCCTCAGGCCAGAGCTCGTTAACTTCATAAACAATCCACCTGGCGCTCGTTTAAATGTTTATAAACACAGACACAGCTAAATCAGACTGACACAGGATGCAGCTACTAACTAACTATGTGTCAAGTCAGTCACACACAGACTCTAGAGCCAGCTTCATGTGATTACAGTCACACACACACACACAGTTAACCTAATGTGATTACAGCTCCTCCATATCAGTGCTTATAGAAAGATGATCATGTGTCTGTCTGATCAGCTCTGTCTTGACCTTAAGATCGTGGGTTTGATTCCCATGTTGACAGAGATGGCACAACCCGCAGTAGCTCCCGTGGCCCATTCAAAATTTCCCGAGAGGAAATTTTCTAGTTATTATTATTATTATTCTGAGTCTTCTTCCCTTTTTCTGTGTTTAACTACTTCTTCATACTTTGTGCTATTTCAAAAATTCATATATCAAAACGTGCAGCTTTTTCAGGACATTTATGCTATTATTTTTCTCTTTCATACTATTTATACTTTTTAAAATATTTAACTTTTTGTGCAATTTTTTTCTCATAGGAAATACATTGAAACAGTCTTCAAACTCTTCAAATCTTCTGCTTCATTCAGCCTCTAATAGCTTCAGCATACTTTCAGCTACAGACTTCATTCAACTTTTAAACTGTTCACAAACCTTTCAACTATTCAGCTATATCTCAGCTTATTGATATCTTCAACAGTTTCAGATATATGTATAGTTTTAAAATCATTAAAATTTCTGACAAAATTCAGATTTAACATGAAAGTCAATGGGACGGAATGTTCGGACGTTGGCAGTTGGTAGAGTGACAGAGGGTCTAAAAATCCTCTCACATTTTTCTCTCTATCCTGTCAGCACGGCCACAGATTACACTCTACACACATAATTTCGGGCATGTTTGTAGACAAGCTCATCCTTGATCTCTTCATGTGCTCAAAAAACCAGAGAGACGAACACAATTTAAACTGGGGGCCTCTGAGTGCGGCCAGTTTCCTCTCTCCTCTCATTGACTCCCATTCAAAAGTAGGCGCTGATTTTCTAAACGTCCCAAAGTTTCCAACCTGCGACACAATCAACAATTTTTACTCTAGAAACACCAAAGTGACATGGACGCGTTCAGCAAGGTCTTATGGTTCGGAAAATGTAAACCTTTTGCTCGTACTAAGTACAGATTTGTCGTACATTAGATCTGTTTGAGGGTGTCACAGAGCAGTTAAAGCCTATGGTTAAAGCTGCCACCATACCTTAAAGCCACCAGCCAACAGTTACATGGTAACCTCAACATGGCAACCTCACCATGGTAACCTCACCATGGCAACGTCACCATGGCAACGCACACACATTCTCTCTGTTTGACTGTCTGTCGGTCATACACACACACACACACACACACACACACACACACACACACACAAATGGACACACACTAACTACCACACACACACACAAACACACACATACTTACTTATGTCCACTTTGGGGGCGCACATTTCAACACCCTCCCTTAGAGGACACCACTTTCTGAATGGTTTAGAGAGATGCTGGCAAGTGGAATATATTACTGGGAGTCTCCAGATTATGAAAATCACTTGAGATTTTAGTTTTAAACATCTTTTGTCCAAAAATATTTTTTACCTTGAGATTGGGGACAAATAATTTTAATGTCCCATTTGGGGTCTTCAGCTATACACAAATACACAGACTGATAAATGTCACTTTTGGGTGCCTCACTTTCCTTTTGGGGACAAGACTCATTAAATGTCATTATCTGCATGCACATTCAGCTATGTTCAGTAAGGAGAGCATGTCGTGATGAAATATGAAATTCAATCTTTGATCGGGTAATACTGTACTTGTAACAGGTACCGGGGCGGCCGATGCCCATTGGCCAGTTGTATATCGTCTGAGAACTGAGCAAAAAGGAAAGAGTTAGCAGGACACAGCCGCTTCTGTTGAGTTCTCATAAAGACTGAAAACTCAGGCGGAAAACCCGGAAATGCCTGCCCCCTGGGATGATCACCTGGCATTATACTGCCACCTACTGGTCAAACTGGAGAAGCTCTCAAAGGTAAGTTTTGTAAAAATAAATAATAAAACAAAATAAATCCTCCACAAATGTGGGCACACATCAGTGGGCATCAAACGCTCCCTGACAAAATAAAATGGCTCCTGACATTACATAAAACATTTCTCTGGAAATATATAACCATTTACAATTCTCACAGGTAAACATTTTCATAATTCTTGAACTCAAAATCTCTACTCAACAGCAAAACATGGTAGGTGAGGTGTATGTTGCTGGTGTGTGATAACTGTATGACATGTATGGCATCTGGGCACACCAGATAGGGTGTGAGTCTGACATGAACATCTGTGGCAGTTGTGGCATGAGAGTGTGTGGAGATTAAGCATGATAAAGTACATTTACACCAGAAGGGTGTGGCACTGTGTTTGCAGCTAATGAGTTAACATGAGCATGTGACTGCACTGATGGTTCACCTAGTGACTCATATGTGATGAACTGTCGTGGCTTCCTTTCACGTGTAGATCTTCAAACATGCGTGGGTGGGTGTTCTACAAGAGGGGTCAGAGGGTGAGTTTCTGTGCCAGAATCTGTACTGTGGTGGGTCTCAGCCTATCTCTCAGATTCAGTGCTGATAGACATGTCTCCATCAAAGCCTTGTCTCTCTCCAACTTCCTCTTCCTCAGATGTCAAGACAGAGTTTGGTAACCACTCAGGTGCAGTGTGAATTTCCTCCTCTGCAGGTTCTGGAGGAGTAGATGTTTTACATCTCTGCTGCAAGGTAGGTTGCTCCTGAGGAGTAGGTGGTCTCTTCTCTTCATGCCGGGTACAATTGTATGCATGTACAACATTTGGGAGATGGTCCTTCCACCGCAATTTCTCACTCTCGGTCCTCAGCATCTGGAGTATGGTGCGGTTCAACCGCTCCGCTGGATTGCTTTGAGGATGGTATGGTGTTGCTCTCGAGTGACCTTCTCCAGATAGCTGTTGCAGTGTTTGAAACAGTATGTTCTTAAACTCACGGCCTTGGTCGTGATGCAGTCTTGATGGATAACCAAATATGAAATCACTGAAAATGCGTTCAGCAGCTGTCTTCCCGCTCTTTTTCTTTGTGGGGTACGCCTGAGCAAATCTAGTGAAATGATCAATTACTACTAGAATATATTCGTGGCCTCCACAACTGGTTTCCAAATGCAAATAGTCAATACACACAAGTTCTAAAGGAAAACTAGATGTGATGCTACCCATCGGGGCACGAACATGTGTTGCAGGTTTCTTGGACTTGATACAGGGACATTTTCGTGTGACATAGTCGTCAATTCTTTGGTCATAAAGGGCCAATAGAATCTTTCTCTTGCCAGATGGAACACTCTTTCAGTGCCAACGTGGCCCATCTCATTGTGTAGTTGTTTCAGAGCTAATGTTCTGTACTTAGCAGGAAGGACTAACTGATTTTGCTCTTTTGTTCTTCTGTATAGAAGTCCCTTTTCCATGTGTAACTTGCTCCACTCATGGAGTAGTTTTTGAGCAGCCCCACTTAATGTTTTCCGTACTTCATCTGTTAATTTGGTGTGTGACTCCTTTAACTGGATGATCTGACTTATGGCTTGATCCTCCCTTTGTGCAAGTGTCTGCGTCCACATTAGACTTTCCCAGTCTGTATTTGATGTCAAACTGAAAATCGTAGAGTTCACCCACCCACCGATGACCCACTGGATTCAACTTCGCTGTGCTCATGACATAAGTCAGCGGGTTGTTGTCTGTGTAGACAGTGAAGTGTGGAGCATAGTAAAAGTAGTCGCGTAACTTCTCACACACAGCCATTTCAATGTAAGAAACTCTAGTTTTCCACTGTGCAGATGGTAATTGCGTTCAGCTGGTGTGAGTGTTCTTGAACCATATCCTACAATTCTCAGTTTCCCACTCTGACGTTGATATAGGACAGCTCCGAGGCCTTGGTTTGATGCGTCTGTGTGTAGTGTGAAAGGCAGTTTGAAGTCTGGGTAGGCTGAAACAGGTGGATTTGTCAGGATAGCTACTAGTTGTTTAAGGGCTTCCTGATGTTCGACAGTTCAACTCACAGGTTCTCGGGAGGACAACTGAGGATTTTTGACATTTCTGCCTTGTGTTGGATTCTGGGCGTGACCTGGTTTGATTTGGAGCAGCCTGTAGATTGGTTTTGCTATCCGGGAGAAATCCTGGATGTACTGTATGAGCGGTAATAGCCCAGGAAGCCTGTCAGTTTCCTCACTTCTCCAACTGTCTGTGGTCTCTTTGTTGTTAACACTTTTACAGCTTCAAGGTCTCATGGGTCTATCTTTACCCCCTCAGCTGATACAAGACGACCAACGTACCTGACTTCTTGTTTAAACAGCTCCCACTTCTCAGGTCTCAGTTTCACTCCGTGATGCTGAAGTGCCTGGAGAACTTTGCGGAGGGCCTCAACATGCTCATCGAATGTTTCTGCATAACAGAGCACATCATCTAGATATGGAATACAGCATTCATCTCTGAGGGGGCCCAACATTTCCTCCATACTCCGCTGGAAGGCTGCAGGAGCGTTTGAGAGCCTAAACGGGATCCGGACCCACTCATAGAGCCCCCAGGGAGTGATGAAGGCAGTGAACGGGCGAGAATCCTCAGAGATTAATCCCTGATGATATGCTTTGCCTTGATCCAGGATACTAAACCAAGCATTACCACCAAGAGTGTCTGTCAGGTCCTGTATCCTGGGCAGCGGATGGCGATCAGGAACGGTTTTCTTGTTCAGGAGGCGATAGTCGATGCACAATCTCAGGCTGCCATCCTTTTTTCTTACGCAGACGACTAGGGCAGCGTATGGAGATTTAGATTTGACTATCCAGCCTTTCATCAGCAACTCTTGTATGTATTCCTTGACCTCTTTAAAGAGCGGTTTAGGGACCGAGGATTAGCTTCTCTGCACAGGGATATCATCATTGAGGGTGATAGACATTTGCAGACTTGGTATACATCCTATATCCCCACTGTCATGGGCAAAGGCCCCAGCTTCCTCACAAAGCATCTTGTTAACCACTGTTCTTTTTTCCTCATCAAGGTGACTGAGATCAATAGGTGGTTGCCATGGTGTTGGGCTGGCGTTAACAGATGCTGAAGTGGCACTATTGACGGTCACTGTGGGCTCTGAAATGTCAGGTGAGTTTGTTGGGATTACCTTTTCAACACTGTGGATACTGCCTAGGACTGTTTTTCTAGGAAGCATGATTGTGTGTTTGGTGTTGTCTCCAACTGGTACAGCTACATAGGGTCTACGTGTGTTTTGCACTGGCAACAAACCTTCACCAACATCTAATTCTTCCAAGTGTGCACTCTCACCAGGTTCAAACAGGAAGACCGGATCTGTCATGTTGGGCGGGACGGGACACTTGATCCAGACCACTTGGCCAGCTGGGATGGTGGTGTCTTGCCTCTGGCTGCGCAGGCGTGCACACTGCATGGCGGGTCTGTTGGTCTGGATGAAAGTTACAAGGAGCTCTGCTTGTTCCTCTGCGATCAACATGGCATTACAGAGCAGTATGGTGAGTGTTGGAACCAGTCGCTCTGGCTGCTCCTGTATCATCTCCCCCAGCACATTAAAGCCCAACAGTGGTCTCTCCAGAGTTGATCTGCTGACAAGAAAAGGCACCGTAATGGACAAATCAGGATTTTCATTCCCCACCAAGTTAACAGTAAGTGCAACCCAGCTATCAAATGGGATAATGTCACCATTCACTGCGTGCACCTTGAACCCCTCTTCTTCATCAATGATTTCACTAAGTGGTTTTACAGTGGTATCAGGTAGGTATTTTTTTTTCCAGTCTCTGTCAATCATGCTTACTTGGGCTCCCGTATCCAACAGGGCAGTGACAGCTAAACCGTTGAGGTTACAATGGGTGAGGGCTTTTTTTCCCAATTAGCTTGGCTAAACGTTCACCTTTGCTTTGGGATGGGACAGGAGAAGGTGAGTCAGGTGTCTGTTTTGGTTGTCTTCGTCTTGTGTCCTCTGTCATGTTGGTCACGACAGTCACGTTGGTCACGTCAGTCACATTTTGTCTGCTAGACTCATCTACAGGGTCTGTACCATGTCAGGACAATGAAGGTCCGGTCACTGTCTGTCCCCTGGCAGGGACTGGCTCCAGTTTGCCTGCCGTGTTGGTTTCCTCAGACAGCCAACTGCTCTGTTTCCCCACCACACTGAAAACAGTGAGTACAGTTAGCAAGGTTTTTCTCAACACACTCATTACAACCATACAGTTTTTCTTTTTTACTGTCTGCTTTGCCTCTCCGTAGAACGTTGGTTTGTTCCGACTGTTGTGTCTGTACTGACTGTTGCAACAGTTCAACAAGGTTTGTGAGTTTTTCTACTTTTTCTGTTAATTGTTGAATTGTGTCTGTTTTCCACGTACTCTCCAAGTTTTCTTCCTTGACACTGGGGGACTGAGCGGCTTTTACTTCAGCCTGAGCGCTGTGTACATTTGTGGGTCTTGAGCGGGCAGCTGGGCCTAAACGCCGCTTACGTTCACTTTCATCATTCATTATCCTTTTCATTTGTTTCAGGATCACCTCATCAGTCACACTGGTGTCAATAAGCACTGATTTGAGCTCTCTGCGGATGTCATCATGTTTGTGGCCCAGACCTTGATACACAGTATGAAGAAAACATCTTGAACTGTATTTACACTGTATTTGACATCTGCATCAGCGTGTTTTGAGGCCAATATGATCTTTTGTTTCAGACCCATGACTCTATATAAAGATTGTTGAGATGTCTCATTGTCTTTTTGTTTTGTGCACATGAGTTCTTGAAAAAGTTCCATGTAACTCTGCTCACCCAGATGAGAATGGAGAAAGCCTTTCAGTTCCTCAACACTCAGATCATCCTTGTTCATTAACATGTCCTTGAAATTTCCATGCTTGATAACTCTGAGGACAGCTCTCACAATCTCTGCGTTGCTGAACTGCTCCTTTAATCCTTCATCAATTTGGCGACAGATGTTATTGTAGCTGATGTCTGACCCCTCATCCCCAATCTGACCCCCCTGAATCTTAAACTCTCTGCAATGGAGGTAAGAAAACTATTTTAAGGGTATCATCTGATCATGTGGTGCGGGTTTCTGATAGGTGTCAGCTGCATACCTATTCTGCATCATGGACTGAGTTTTTGCACTAGACTGAGGTGTGGGTTGGAATGTGGATGTTTCTATTGTTTCAGTGTTAACTTCACTCCCACTAACACTGAAATAATAGAAAGGGTGGAATCATACAAATACCTCGGTACAATAATGGACTACAAACTCACATTTCAACTACACAGTGAACATCTTTTTTCTAAATGTCAGCAATGTCTCTTTTTTCTCCGTAAACTTCGCAAACTTCAGGTTCATCAAACAATACTCTCTGCTTTCCATAAATGTTTCATCGAATCCATCCTCACATTCAACATCACAGCCTGGTTTGGTTCACTCAGCATCACCCACCGAAACAGTCTAAACAAAATAGTCAAACTCAGCAATAAAATCATAGATCAGGAACAGGAGCCACTCATCAACATCTACAACACTCAGGTCAAGAAAAAAGGCACACAGATTGCCACAGACACAACACACACACTACACAGCAACTACAGCAGCCTACTACCATCAGCCTGCAGATACAGATCACTCCCACTCCGGACAAAGAGAGCATCATCCAGTTTCATTCCCACCTCAATCCGACTTCTAAACACTTAACTCCCACCAGAACTTTTTCCTTTTTAATTAACCTGTTTTTAACAAATTTTTATCCTTGTCTGTGAGTACTTGTACTTATGGGTGGTTGTAGGAATGTGTATTATTATTGTGTTGGGTATGGCTGTGGTATGTATGTGTGGATTGTTGTTTTGCACCTGCACTTTTGATGTCCTTCCGCAACGAAGTTCCTAACGGAATAATAAAGTACTTTTGAGTTTGAGTTGATGTGGGCAAATGTTGCTTAATTTTTTTGCCAAGCTCCTCATAAGTAGTTAGCATCCTCTGAATTTCTACATCTGTAGTTAAAGTAGGAGCTACTGCACTATCAACCTCAGAAATCTCACTTTGAACGGCTAAACCCACATTACCATCCACAGATTTTTGTTGTTTGTTTTTTTACAGTATCAACACAGTCAGCTTGTGGGTTCATAGGTGACACAACATCATCCGTTACAGGTACTTGAGGCATAGCTGCATCAACAACATCTTTTAACTCTAGCAAGTGGGCCATACCTTTATCCTCTGATTCTAACAAGGGCTTACTGTGTATGAAACTGCAGATGTATTCAAAAGAAGCCTCTTCGTCGTCTGGCGTGAGACAAGATCGGTCCATCCCTTGCACTGGACTCAGTGACTCGGCAATATGGACAGTTAACAGTTTTCCAGGACGTTTACACATCATATTCATTCACATTAGATTAACGATAACAAAATAGTTATCATATCTAAGAAAACCAGACTAACCTGAGCAATAAGGAAAGAGTTAGCAGGACACAGCCGCTTCTGTTGAGTTCTCATAAAGACTGAAAACTCAGGCGGAAAACCCGGAAATGCCTGCCCCCTGGGATGATCACCTGGCATTATACTGCCACATACTAGTCAAACTGGAGAAGCTCTCAAAGGTAAGTTTTGTAAAAACCAAAATAAATCTTCCACAAATGTGGGCACACATCAGTGGACATCACATACTCACCCAGACCATGGAATAATGCAGATTAAGCGGTAGACTGAATATGTCATAGTAGCACCACAATGAAAATCTGCATGAAATAATAATACACCCAACAGAATTACGTTTGCTGTTAACTTGTATTTTAGTAACATAGTGCATGGACATAATGTATAAGTGTCACACAGCTCAAATGGAATGTCCTTGAAAATTACAGGTCACTACAAACTTGGCTAGCTTTCAAATGAATGCATCTGGACAACAGTCAGTTAACATACTTGACTAGAGAATGTTCAGAGAAACAATTTCTTGGGCTCGCTAGCAACAGCAAGAACTTTGGCTATATAAAAAGAAAGAAGGGCTTTGGGCACAAGCAAATTTAACATTAGCCTCTGAAATAAGGTAACAGTTTTAGTTCACACAGGTATACTTCAACAAATAGCTATCGTGAGTCCTGAGAACAAGCCTGTCTCTTTAAGGCAGTGATCCGATTTCGGACATAATTTTTCACTCCAGTCCAGTTTCTGTCTTTGAGTGCATGGGGTTCTGCACTGATACACCGAATGCAGTCCATCTTTTGAGGTACCTTGCACGTGTTGATGAAGCGCATCATGTGTCTTTGAACAGCACGCACCTCACTGTCTTCCCACTTACGTTTGGAGTTACCTCTGTTGTCTGTGAAGAAAGAGGTGTCAATATCTCATTACTAAAAGCATTGTTTGCAGTCCATCCAAAAATGTATTCACAACCTGTGCTGTCTTTTCGTACTATTGTTCAAAATGCAAGGACAAAACCAAGGTAAACTGATTAAAAATAGAAGGCCATGAATGCTAGATATCGCTACAAAGGTTTTTAATTATTTAAACAGTTAAATTTGTAAAAAAAAAAAAAAAAAAAAAAAGCAGGCTCCCTGCTCCAACGACATTAGCTGAAGAAAGCATTGCCTTTCTGGGAGCAGAGCTCAGGTCCTGACGATGTCATACAGACATGAACAGAAAGAAAAATTTTCACGATATCGACCAATAGCTCTTAGAGGGTTACACCTTTATTCATAGAATCTGGAGTTACAATATGTAACGTTTTAAGCACTTTTCAAAGTGTTACTACTTAAACTTAAGATTCTTCTCCAAATTCAATTGTTAGCTGCAGTTGTTAACACTTTTTAATCAGAGATTTTAGTATCAAACAACTTTTTAACAGAATTTTAACCTTAAGACTGAGGACAAATCATTTTAATCATGTCATGTCACTTTTGAGATCTTCAGCTGTACACATATAAACTGATAAAAGTCACCTGTTGGTGCCTAACTTTCCCATTAGGGACAAGAGTCATTAGATGTTATTATCTGCATGCACTTTAAGCTATGATTTGTAAGGAGAGCATGTTCTAATGTGAATATGAAGTTCAGCCTTTGTCTCAACAGAGACTGCAGTGCAGACTCTGCCATAATGCCCTTCTTTAGGCTATCACGGACAGACAAGTTGTCTGTTAGTGCAGTAGACAGACACATTTATGTTATAGGTAGGTCGCAAGACCGGCAGCAAAGCATGGTAAACAGTGGTAATGTCTGAGCTGGGAGGTGCCGGGAGGGACAGCTAGGAGAACCATTAGCTATGTTATTATTACATTATTGATCGTTGTATTTGTAAGTCTTTCATGAGGTTGCTGGTGTAATATGTTTTAGACATATATTAGATTTAGCTGCATTTTCATTCAATTTTGTAAAGTGAACCAACACCTTTGAACTTTTTGCCCTCTCAGCCATGACTGGGGAGCACAGAATGTAAACACAAAGTTACAGCACGTCAAATATGATTACTGACACCAGCATCTTCATCATTAGGGGACGATTAAGAAAAATGCCTGCTATGTTAAAATAAATTCATGTTATATAAACACTCATGGCAGCAATATTTCTTTACTGAATAGTCAGGAACAGGTACCAAATTAGTCCTGTTTCTCCCATCCCTACATATTACTGATCAGTTGTTAGTGATTAGTATGTTTTTAGTATGTCCATTTATCATTAAATAGCCTAAGTCAAAAAAGGACGTTCTGAATATGTGTCTTTATTTTTACCACAATTCAAAACCTTATCCACAGTGCCAGAGTGGCTGGGATGGTTTGGCTGCAAAATTACTTGAAGGGCTCAGTATTCAGCTGTAAGACCTGGTTTATTAGGTTAGATTTATATTGTAGATACTAACTTTCTTACATTAAAAAAATATCTAACCCAAGCCAAAACAAACCTTGATTGCGAAGACCAGTGGGAGGAGTGGAACTGGAAGCAGTGGCCGGAAGTAAAGGTGTAGTCTCTGGTGACTCCTGGCCGTCTTCACCTGTAGTCTCTGGTGGCTCCTGGCCGTCTTCACCTGTAGTCTCAGTAGACGACTCAACAGACTCATCCTCATCACTTGACGCATCCTGATCTTGGGAGGAATCAACTTTTTCTGAGAAAATGTAAGAGAATATTTTTTAAAAATATGGCATAGCCTCAGCAGTTGTAGCCTTAAGATGAAAAACCAACAGCCAACTCTGAATGTATTGCCCACATTATTGCAGTTGCACATTTAATCAAAATAATTTGATATAGTGTAGTGTTCTATATCAATTAACCATACATGTACGCAATATCTAAGGAGAAAGTAATCCATATTTGACCTGATAAGACTACATTTGCATTCTTTCAATTTTAAACAGATTGATAAGGTTCTTAATTTCTAGACTTCAATTACCAAATACAGCATAAACATTACCTTACTGTTAAAGAAGTACTGATGATGCATTTCTCATCAGGCAAAAACCATGGGTTGCCCCAGCATCTGAACTACATATATTGTACTAATATACACTAAGATACACACATGTATCCATACCTTCAGGGTCAATCTCAATGTCATCAAGGGTTTGACCTTGATACTGTGATAGAGTCCCCTTCTCCACTGCCAAAAGCATTTTACTCATTTTGGCTAACTGAAGTGTTCCCTGCGGAAGGCGGTAATACTGCCTGTGGACACGAATGTCATGACCCAGGAAGTCAGCAAGTTGGTCTGCTTCATTTTCTTGAAGATTAAGAACTTGAGACATCGTGGCTATGTGCTTCCGGAGCCTTGTTGAGGTTAAGACCTCGGGATGTTTCGCACCACACTCCCTCACAACATTGGCGTTGTGGGCAAAGTTTCCACGTCTTCTAAGAATGTCCAACTTTTTGCGTCTCTCTTTGGAATTCTTTGGATGCTGAAAGGCTAGGGCAACCTCCGCTTCATCCTCATGTACAGCTTCCAGGTGTCTTGAAATTTTGGATGAGGGATGGAGGCAGAAGGGACAGTAGTTCCTCTTGTTGTACACTCGACGAGTTTCAGAATTTGAGGGAGGCAATACTCTTATTGAGCCACAAATTTGTTGGATTCTGCTTTTCTTAGGAGTGTTTGAGTTGCTCTTTGGACTGGGGGATGAGATCTTTCTCTTCCTTTGAATGATCAAGTTCCTCTTAGGGCTGACTGCATTGTCCCTTTTTTCTGGGCTTCCTGAATCAATATCTTGTTTTGATGGAGATAAAATGGGATAGCGTAGAGATGACAGGGGCTTTTTCGCAACTGGATACAGCGGTGTGTCTTCATCATGCTCAGAGGAACTTCCTGCTTCAGAGTCTGGGACATAGTCACGATCACTACAGTCTGTGACATCAGAGTCATCAAGGGATGTTTCCATATATGAAGTGGCCTTGGAAAAAAGGAAAAAAGATTCTGTTTTGTAACATAGGTCATCCTTTACTATACTGAGTGTCATGTACTGTATTGATGCATTGGACTTTTATTACAGGAAGATTATCTCTTTTAGCTTTGGGGTATGACATATAAAGGCTACATTTATCAACGGTGATTTAATGGATTTAGCTTTATGTATACATCAAAATGTATACAACTGTTATTAGACTGTAGAAAAATACCGGTCTTTGTCTTGAGGATATCCTTTTTGAGTAATCCACTGAACAATTCCAAGATCTTTGACCATCTGATGATGTAGCACACGCAAGAGGAGCTGTTGTCTTTGAATAGAAAAAAGGACAAAAAAATAAAAGCATTCCATTTAGTACAAATTACTCAGCAAAAAAAAAAAACATTCATGTTGTTTTTTTTTTAACTTAAATTAAATGACATAATAAATAATAATACATAATAAACATTGGTATGATTGAAAATGATGTAAAATGAAAAAAAATTCCACTCCCTATAATGATCAAAGAGTGATCAACCTTCACTCTTTTTCAGGGATAATACATTGGTAAATAAACAAATTATATGAGTATGTATTTTTGAAGAGCACGATGAAAATTATTGGATTAATGATGGTTTATTTAACGATGCCAAATGATAATAGTGATATTATCCACACTGAATATACTTGTACAATTGAAAAGTAAATAATAGGCTATTGTTCAAATGCAGCAAGCAATGCAGTGTTACCTGTGTTTTTGATGCTGGCTCTCCATCTTCCAACGGATCACTGGTTATCACTGATTCATCCGAGGTATCTGATGAGGCTAGTGCCTAAAAAGACAAATCCAACTTACTGTGTGCAATGTTCAAATTCAACTGGCATTTTAACATTTAAAAACATGCCAAATAATTGCACCCCTATCACTGCTTGATGTACACAGAGCATGTCAATGATCATGGAGTTTTATAGAAGCTTCCCTTTTAAAACTTGCCCGTTTGAAGTTGTAGACATACCTGAATATCATCATGCAATGGGGATTGCGAAGTTAGCTAAGGGAGGAAAAGAAAGAAAGGCATGTCAAAAGTGATGAAAAGAAACAAGATTGTTGACTCCAGGACAACAGCAAAACAAAATTAGACCAATGGTAAGTTATATATGGTCAGGAAATAAAATGTAGACTACTCATCATTGCTTTACTAATGTCTGAAAGTTAGCAAGACAACAACATTTCATGACAAATGGACATTCACAGTAAAAATCCAGTGCTTACAGATGAAATATAATAGGCCAAACATTTTTCTCAGGGTTCATGGGAATTAATCAGAGGACGAGTAAAAAAAAAAAAAAATTAAGGGCTGTATCTGCCCCACTGGCCATCAGTTGAAGAACCCAGCTTTGACTGTGCTGCATTGAATAACAAGTAATAAAAAAACACAATCAAGTTCCTAGTAATGAACCATAAGAGGTTGGGCACAGAGAGTAATTTCTGCAAGATGTTCAAGTGTATTACTCACAAGCGTATCCAGTTGTGCCAATTGTTGAACCAGTTGTGCACGCTTTAACAAATTCATTGTATGCTGTCTTTCTTTAGCATTTCGCTCCTCCTCTGCAATTTTGTAATGATTGAAGCATTCCTCATGGTGCTGTCTATATTTGGCCATTCGAGACTATGACAGTAATCAAATAAAGAACCGATTGACAAAGACAGTTTGCGAATACAACTACAAATTATAACACCTCACAGCCAAAAATGAACAATAGTGATTACATTTAAAGATGAAAATGGGCTCTTACTGTATGTGCCGCTGGATTGCTGCTGTTTATGTTGATCTCATCATACACCTGAGATGCATTCACACGACTAGATGACAGCTAAAAAAAAAAAAAAAAAATTTAAATTGTGTGTGCAGCCCACATGATTTTTGTTAAGTGTTACAGCAACTGATGTCATGTAATTGTTATCCTAGCGAATAGCAAACATTAGCTACATGCTAACACCAACTGTTAATGCTAAAGAATCGTGGTGTTCATAAGGCATGGGTTGGCTAAATTGATCTTACAAAATGATATCGTGTTAACGTCGTCACAGTGAGACAAAACAGAGTGGGTTTTTTTTTCCCCAAAGTGTTTTTCAGATTAAACGGGAGGGCACACTGAACTGCAGACTTCAGAGACAAGTGTGTTGACCCCTGTGATCACCTACCAGAGGATTGTCCCTGACATCAGGTGTCAGTTGCTCGCTGACATCAGGTGCCATTTTCTGCTGGAAAAGCAAACCGGATAAAGTAAATATATAAATCAACCTTGATACAGTTGAAATCTCAAGACATTGAGACGAATGTGCTGCATGACTCCATTTAGGCATGAGTATTGTGTGTGTGTTTGGAACGACCCCAAAAGTAATAATATAATAACAATAATAATAATCTTTACAGAAGGAGCACTTTTCTAAATCCATGTCACAAGGTGCTTCATAAAGGGATCAACATAAAAGTCATAAAATCATCAAGTTTTAATACCTTTATCACATAGCCGTTCCTGATTATCATTAAGTTTTTTATTTTCTTGATATGTACTGGGTTTTAGACACTAAATTGTTTTCTATATATTTTCATTTAAAACTTGATGATTTTATGACTTTTATTTTAATTCCTTTATGAAGCACTTTGTCACATGGATTTAGAAGGGTGCTCTATAAATAAAGATAATAATAATGATAATAATAGTAATCATAATCATTATCATTATTACATTATTACTTCTGGGCTCTCTCTCTTACTTTTGGGGTCATTTCAAACACACATACGCACACACAAGCTACTCATACCCAATTGGGGACATTCATCTATGTATATTGTTAAGCCACCAATATGTAAGTCTATCAGTACTTTTGGGGTCGTTTCAAACACACACACACACAAGCTACTCATACCCAATTGGGGACATTCATCTATGTATATTGTTAAGCCACCAATATGTAAGTCTATCAGTATTTTGGGAGATGTTCCAAACACAGATCATTGTCCTTATAGTCCATTACTACCTGGGTTGTCATAAGATAAACACTGGACAATAAAACACACTAATATAAAGGGATTCAGCAGTGGTTTAGGTGGCAGGCATAGACCCCCAACACGAAGAAATAAGAAAATACAGGTAAAGGCAGTCTCTCTGTGGACACAAACACTGTCACACAGGAATGAATGAGTAGGACCATTTTTGGAGAATTTCCTGCTATTTAAATGAAGAAATTCTTGCTCAACAGGTCTTTAAGTAGTATTTTATAAACTGGCCCCTACCTGAGGTCTATCACTCTCTTCCTCAATCAGCTGGCTATCATCAGGTGCCAACTGCTGCTGGAAAAGGAAAAACAATGTTATTTACCATTTTTACTACTTTTGGGGTCGTTTCAAACACACACACACACAAGCTACTCATACCCAACTGGGGACATTCATCTATGTATATTGTTAGGACACCAATATGTAAGTCTATCAGTACTTTTGGGGTCGTTTCAAACACACACACACACACAAGCTACTCATAGCCAATTGGGGACATTCATCTATGTATATTGTTAAGCCACCAATATGTAAGTCTATCAGTATTTTGGGAGATGTTCCAAACACAGATCATTGTCCTTATAGTCCATTACTACCTGGGTTGTCATAAGATAAACACTGGACAATAAAACACACTAATATAAAGGGATTCAGCAGTGGTTTAGGTGGCAGGCATAGACCCCCAACACGAAGAAATAAGAAAATACAGGTAAAGGCAGTCTCTCTGTGGACACAAACACTGTCACACAGGAATGAATGAGTAGGACCATTTTTGGAGAATTTCCTGCTATTTAAATGAAGAAATTCTTGCTCAACAGGTCTTTAAGTAGTATTTTATAAACTGGCCCCTACCTGAGGTCTATCACTCTCTTCCTCAATCAGCTGGCTATCATCAGGTGCCAACTGCTGCTGGAAAAGGAAAAACAATGTTATTTACCATTTTTACTACTTTTGGGGTCGTTTCAAACACACACACACAAGCTACTCATACCCAATTGGGGACATTCATCTATATATATTGTTAAGCCACCAATATGTAAGTCTATCAGTACTTTTGGGGTCGTTTCAAACACACACACACACACAAGCTACTCATACCCAATTGGGGACATTCATCTATGTATATTGTTAAGCCACCAATATGTAAGTCTATCAGTATTTTGGGAGATGTTCCAAACACAGATCATTGTCCTTATAGTCCATTACTACCTGGGTTGTCATAAGATAAACACTGGACAATAAAACACACTAATATAAAGGGATTCAGCAGTGGTTTAGGTGGCAGGCATAGACCCCCAACACGAAGAAATAAGAAAATACAGGTAAAGGCAGTCTCTCTGTGGACACAAACACTGTCACACAGGAATGAATGAGTAGGACCATTTTTGGAGAATTTCTTGCTATTTAAATTAAGAAATTCTTGCTCAACAGGTCTTTCAGTAGTATTTTATAAACTGGCCCCTACCTGAGGTCTATCACTCTCTTCCTCAATCAGCTGGCTATCATCAGGTGCCAACTGCTGCTGGAAAAGGAAAAACAATGTTATTTACCATTTTTACTACTTTTGGGGTCGTTTCAAACACACACACACACAAGCTACTCATACCCAATTGGGGACATTCATCTATGTATACAGTATTGTTAGGACACCAATATGTAAGTCTATCAGTACTTTTGGGGTCGTTTCAAACACACACACACACAAGCTACTCATACCCAATTGGGGACATTCATCTATGTATATTGTTAAGCCACCAATATGTAAGTCTATCAGTACTTTTGGGGTCGTTTCAAACACACACACACACAAGCTACTCATACCCAACTGGGGACATTCATCTATATATATTGTTAAGCCACCAATATGTAAGTCTATCAGTACTTTTGGGGTCGTTTCAAACACACACACACACAAGCTACTCATACCCAATTGGGGACATTCATCTATGTATATTGTTAAGCCACCAATATGTAAGTCTATCAGTATTTTGGGAGATGTTCCAAACACAGATCATTGTCCTTATAGTCCATTACTACCTGGGTTGTCATAAGATAAACACTGGACAATAAAACACACTAATATAAAGGGATTCAGCAGTGGTTTAGGTGGCAGGCATAGACCCCCAACACGAAGAAATAAGAAAATACAGGTAAAGGCAGTCTCTCTGTGGACACAAACACTGTCACACAGGAATGAATGAGTAGGACCATTTTTGGAGAATTTCTTGCTATTTAAATTAAGAAATTCTTGCTCAACAGGTCTTTCAGTAGTATTTTATAAACTGGCCCCTACCTGAGGTCTATCACTCTCTTCCTCAATCAGCTGGCTATCATCAGGTGCCAACTGCTGCTGGAAAAGGAAAAACAATGTTATTTACCATTTTTACTACTTTTGGGGTCGTTTCAAACACACACACACAAGCTACTCATACCCAATTGGGGACATTCATCTATATATATTGTTAAGCCACCAATATGTAAGTCTATCAGTACTTTTGGGGTCGTTTCAAACACACACACACACAAGCTACTCATACCCAATTGGGGACATTCATCTATGTATATTGTTAAGCCACCAATATGTAAGTCTATCAGTATTTTGGGAGATGTTCCAAACACAGATCATTGTCCTTATAGTCCATTACTACCTGGGTTGTCATAAGATAAACACTGGACAATAAAACACACTAATATAAAGGGATTCAGCAGTGGTTTAGGTGGCAGGCATAGACCCCCAACACGAAGAAATAAGAAAATACAGGTAAAGGCAGTCTCTCTGTGGACACAAACACTGTCACACAGGAATGAATGAGTAGGACCATTTTTGGAGAATTTCTTGCTATTTAAATTAAGAAATTCTTGCTCAACAGGTCTTTCAGTAGTATTTTATAAACTGGCCCCTACCTGAGGTCTATCACTCTCTTCCTCAATCAGCTGGCTATCATCAGGTGCCAACTGCTGCTGGAAAAGGAAAAACAATGTTATTTACCATTTTTACTACTTTTGGGGTCGTTTCAAACACACACACACACAAGCTACTCATACCCAACTGGGGACATTCATCTATGTATATTGTTAGGACACCAATATGTAAGTCTATCAGTACTTTTGGGGTCGTTTCAAACACACACACACACAAGCTACTCATAGCCAATTGGGGACATTCATCTATGTATATTGTTAGGACACCAATATGTAAGTCTATCAGTACTTTAGGAGATGTTCCAAACACAGATCATTGTCCTTATAGTCCATTACTACCTGGGTTGTCATAAGATAAACACTGGATAATGAAACATACACTTACACCCACTGAGTACTACACTGAGAACAAATACCATATAATCTCTAAGAGATTAAGGGCCCTAGTTTGGTGGCGCAGCGCAGGTGGCGCAAGGTAGCGCAGCCGGTGTAATGCAAGTTTGGACCAGCGCAGCCTGGCTCAAGGTCAGATTGGTAGATCGCGCTGCGCTGAGATAGGCGTGGCCGCGCAGCAGGGGGAGGTGTCACAGATTCAGCTTGGCGCAGTGGAAGTTTTGTGCGAAAATGTCCCGCCGAGGTTGCGCTGAAAGCTCGCCACCTCCAACCAGGTCTAATCTCAGCGCAGCGCGAAGCGCAGCAGGTGCAGTGGAAGTTTGGCTGACTGACCTGCAGTGCACACACGTCACCAAGACCTCACAGGCAGATCTCCACAGTTCCAGACACATTTCAATGCAATAAATATCCACAATAACCACTATTTAATGCAACTAACGGAATCAACACGTGAATTTATATCTATATAGGTTGTCCTGTCACATCTGACGTCAGATCAAAGCAGAGATCAAAGGCTGTCGGTGCGTAAAGGAAACTCCACCTGAATTAACACAGCAGGGACGAACTGGCACTGAAAAGCAGCTGTGGATGTCCCAAAAGCAGGACTGAGGGTGGATGACTGCATGTCGCTGCCGTGTTGAGATACCACTCTGCCCTTGTGATGATCGCTTTATTTATTTATTTACTTATTAATTCATTAGAGGGTGAGCGACCGCATCACGCAGCCGTAATGAAAAACAAAACACAAATCATAATCTCTCTTAGTCCACCACAACAGCCTCGGTATCAGATAGTCAGTATATAGCCTACTACAGTATACTCAGCATCTCTATCACAGAAAAAAAAGAGAGGAGGAGGACAGACAGACAGAGAGAGAGAGAGAGAGCGTCCTTTATGCTGATTTCATCCCTGTTACCATGGTGTTTGTTTATGTTGTGGTGGTGTTACACCTCTCATCTTTCTTACACAGGGTGTGAATAAATATGAGTTTCTTTATTATTGTTTAGTAGTTGTAGTTTTTTACACTGGGCAGCGGTTCTCAGTGTATCAGATCAATTGTTTAAGGAACTGATTAAGGATATTAGTATTAGTATTATTATATATATTAGTAAACTCATTATTCTGTCACTCTGAGCTCGGACCTCCGGACCAAAACAGCTGTTTCCTACGGGGAGAGGTTCGGCCCCTGGCGTCGCTGTCTCCTTCGTCCATGTCTAAGTATAAAATGACAAACTTGCAGCGCGGTGAAGATCAGAATCGGCCTTTCTCTCCTCCTCCTGTCTCCCTCCCCTTTGCCGTTTGCGCCGGTAGGAGGGACGAGGGGAGGGCTTGCGCTGGCCTGCATCGGACTGCGCTGCCCACCAAACTTGCAAAATGGACCTGGACACGCCTTGTTGGCGTGGCAAAGCTGCGCTTAGACTTCGCTCGGTCTAGGAAACTAGGGCCCTAAGTAGTATTTTATAAACTGGCCCCTACCTGAGGTCTGTCCCTGTTATCAGGTATCAGCTGCTTGCTCACTTCAGGTGTCAGCTGCTTGCTGACATCAGGTGCCATTTTCTGCTGGAAACAGAAACAGGAAAAAAATTAAAACAATTATGATATAGGTGAAATCTCAAGACACAATGAGAACAGTTTCATCTGAAAATTACTAAAACAACTACTATCAACATTAAACAAATTGTACCTGTCTGCGCCAAGGCCAGTCTGAATCCCCGTAATTGTAAGTCATTTCTTCACCTGGGGTGATGTCTCTTAGGGCAAACAGGCAAAGATGTGGCATCCCACCAACATCAATAACTTTTATCTTGCAGTTAGGCTTGATGTGGTCATCATTCACAAGCCTTCCCAGAGACTTGTCTTCAACAGATGCATCAAGACTTAAAGAAGAGAATACTGATGTTAAGAGTAGAAATAACCTACTTTGTTTGGATACAGTGTTAAGAAGGACACATTTTATTTGGAAGTTGAGCAAGCAATTGAGGTAGCTTGCAGCAATACACATTTGCAGTATTATTGGGGTGATGAGTTTCTTGCATGGTTTGTTAGGAATTGGGATGTCCTTAGGTTAACAGGTCATTCAAAGCTCATCTCCTAAAACTATTGCAATGTATTACACCTGCCAACAAAAGCATATTTAATATAACTTACCACCAACATCCCCCTTTCCATTTGAAGTCAAACAGGAATACTGCTTCTGTGTCATTGTAGTTCTTCGTAAGAAGACCATCTTGTTTGAAAAGTTTACCACGGTATTCAAGCACAAAATCTCCTTGGTTGAAAACTTCCACAGCAAGCACACCTCGACCTTTAAAATTAAAAAGAACATGATGTGATTTACATTCTAAAACCAGCTGCTGGAGACTTGACAAGCTGAGTTGAAGGGGACAACATCAGACGGTTTGAGTCGAGACAAAACGGGCCAGTTCACACGTTTACCGTAAATTCCGGACTATAAGCCGCTTCTTTTTTCCCACGCTTTGGACCCTGCGGCCTATAATATGATGCGGCTAAACTATAGATTATTACAAGCTAATGACCTTTAGGGGAAAGTTAACACCAAGTCCTTACCACAATTACCCATTAACCTCAATGTCCCAATTCCAAATGTTGCATTATAACTGCATATGAAAAACAATACAAAAGGATCTACCGTGTTAAACCAAGTTTATTTAACATTTCATTTCTTTTCATTAATTGTATATTAGGAATTGAGGAAAACATCAATACCTATAGAGAAATACTGCTGTTACATGACTTTTCCTAAAACTGTCTGTATTTTAATCTAGAATTGTTTTTATGTAAATTACACAAAATATGATATGTTTTTTAAGCGGTCATAATGACTGTTCATCATTTCACAGGGTTTCATTGTAGCATTTTTCGCGCGGTTTGCTTCTTTCATTGTCTCTCTTGTCTCTAACTTAAACGTTCTCCAGCTGTGCTTCTTTGCGAATTTACTTGTGAGTTAATTATTATATAGTTGTATTATATAGCCTGGTTGGCACCATGGGCAAACAAAAACGGGAGTTCCCCCTGTTCAGCACAAGGTGTTGAAATGATGCGACTCTGACTGTGTTAATTTTCTTGTTCAGAGTTTTCTGGTCTGACTGGAATGAACCCACCACAGTGGCTGGAAAACTGAATCAATTCACCCGCCAGTAGGGATGGGCATTTCGACTAATTTACTAATCGAGTAACCGAAGCTGGTACTAATCGGGTAATCGAGTACTGTAATAAAAAATAAAATTACGTCATGTCTGACGGACAGAGCGCAGCCGGTGCATAAATGCGCTCTGTCCGTCAGACAGTCCGCATTACTGACACACAGCGTCGTCACACACAATGTCAGGTGGATAATAAGAGTAGAGACTGGAGTTTAAGATGCACATACGAGGCAGATGTGCATCTTTATGCCGGGGAATAAATGCGCTGCATGCGCTCTGAGCGCTGAGTGCAGCGCATTTATGCCGCGGCTGCCACGGAGGAGAAAACTTTTTTTTTCTTTTCTTTTTTAAATCATTAGCGGTGCTTATTTATTAGTCCACACTACACATGTTGGTGCCTTCGGTCCTCTCTGCCTCGCATCGTTTCAGGAAATAACAGGGGAGGTTTCAGAGTGTTTGTAAAGTGAAAGTATATTTTCTACCAGACTTGAGACCTGTCGTCTCCCTCCCGACGGCGTACGTCGCCGAGGGAGGGAGGGAGAATTATTGTAAAAGGTTTGAAAGTCTGAGGCTCGATCCAAAAACACTTTTACACAGCAGAAAATCACGTTGCTTGATCCGAAACTGTTTAACACTACAAAAAGCCGACCCAGGGCATGATAATGTAGTTTGATCCGACACTAGATTGCGCTCTGACGTGCCGTTTTTTTTAATCCTCGGGTACCCGAGTAATAAATTCATAACCGAGTAGCAGATTGCTACTCGAGTACTCGAGTAGCCGGGTAACCGTGCACATCCCTACCCGCCAGCACACAAATTCACACGCATTTGGCGGGTAGCAGGTGTTAATTTCCATCCCCCGTGAACACACAGAGGGCAGACCTGGACACGTGCGGCTTATAGTCAAGTGCGGCCTATATGTACAATTTTTTTCACTTAAAAATGAGGTGGTGCGGCTCATATTCAGGTGCGCTCTATAGTCTGGAATTTAGGGTATCTGCAGCGTTCTAAAATGGTTTAGTTTCATCTCATCGCAAATCTTTGGTCTGAACTGGGCTTACAACACCAAAGTCACACAAAAACACAAACTAACGAATCAGGCAGGCAGTGGTAGACTAGCAACTCCCATGTTCTGCAAGGTAAAAAGACTAACTAAATATAACCAAAATTGTTCTAAAAAGTTGTCTAACCCAGCTTTAAAATGTTAATAGCCAATCCACACTGGCAGTACAAAGAAGCCTTGTGTAAATGAGATATGCATAGGAAGCAATGATGAATTTTGAATTTGCATAGTGTAATTCAACATAATTATTAATAGGATGTGTACAACTGACACTAACACTACTTGCAAAATGTAAGAACGTACCTTTGTATGGGTTGATAAAATGCTCTGTGAGACCAGCCTTATCAGTTTTCAGTTTAATGTGTTGTTCGGCATCCTGTTGAGGACGGACCCGTCTTCTCCTTACAGATCTCTCCATGATCGCTTCATTGCCAGCCATATCATCTGTTTGACAGAATATTTCATGTATAATTAACATATATGAGCCATCCAGTTTAGCTGACATACCTTTATTGGTTTCCTTTATACCAGGATATAATTTTTATGTTGATAGCTTAGTCACAAACTAATGCAGGCTTTTTACCCTCTTAATCAAAACTCTTAAGTAGCAAATTTGCAGTGGATTTACCTGGAGGACACCTGTTGTGTCTCACACACTCGTTATTTTATTGTGCACACAAGAATTTATCTATGTATATAGTAAATCATATTCCCAACATCAAAATACTGAGTGAAGTTAAGAAATAATTTAGAACACAGACGTCAGTTAGTATTTGTCAGATTTTAAGATTCTGGCACAGTAAGCTAAACAGTCAATTGACCTGGGAAAATACCGCTTTCTACATATTTACATGTTTATGCTTGTTGAACAGGTATATTGATAAAGCACTGGCATTTCTCTCCTGAAAATGTATTGCACTTACAGTAAAGAGCATAGCATAAGGAGCTCCTCTCCTCTCAGTGTCTGAGCTGTCAGCCCTGACAGAGAGGAGTGGAGAGGCTGCAGCTTGAGAAATTACACCAAAACATTAAAAAAGTACAGATAAAAGAACCTCAGAATCATGTCAGAGCTTTTCAATATTACTGTATTTAATAATTTATGACCCGTGCCCATCCTACCACTCCCTGCTAACTAATCTCATGCCAAGCAATTCCTGAAAATTGGCACTGTTCTTCCCTGAAGCCCCCGTATCAGGGGGCTCTCCGACAACACAACAACAACTTCCGCACAAGCAACAAGCCCGTAGCACACACACAGACATGCTGCATATCAACAGAAAGTTGAGAATCTCCGCTAAACGTTCATATAAACCATCCGTAGGACGGACGAACAAACACCGAAAAAGGAGCTAGACAGAGAAACGAGCCAGCAAACAGCCTTCTCTGATCTGACCAGGAGCTAATTGTAGCCACAGGATAGCAGACACTCGACAGATTCCTAGCTAGCTTTGTGGATAAATATCAATTTATCGTTACCAACTCGACAGAAAATGGTCAGTCTCACATTTTCTATGAGTTCCCTGTCATAACATGACACATGGCATAAAAACCTGATACATTTTCAAGACACATCATGTTTGCTTACCTTAAATGCTGCTCCTCATGTCATCTCCCTGCTGTCCATCTCCGTGCCTCATGCATTCTAGGCGGGGCTTGCGCACGTCATGGAGGGGGGACTTCACTTTTTTTTTGTACAACTTTATTGACAACAAGAGTATACACAGGACTGAATACAGTTAGATGAAATAAGTGTATACAACATTAATACACAACCAAACCATCATAAATACGCCCAGGGGATGACAGCAAAACTGAAAAAACATAAACTTAAATAAATATTTTGTAAAGCTTACAAAGATCATACGTTTTAACAGCTTTTTTATTCTCACAATCACAGAGGGAGGAGATATATTGACCAACATATGCAGACAGTTCCAAGAAGTTTGGCTTCTTACCAGAAAATTTAGATTTATTTATATAAAATTTGAATAAAATAATTAACAAGTTAATCATATAAAACTGAGAATTTAGTTTTTTATCATATTCAGTGTAGCCAAACAAAACATTTTTCCAGCATAAATTAAACTGGGGATAAATATGATCAGTGATAAAGCGTGCCAGTCTGCTCCAGAGTTGTCTGGTGTGTGGGCCAGACCAAAATAAATGAACCAAGGTTTCGTTGACAGAGACACAGTGGGTACAGTTCACATCAATGTCCTTCTTAAGCCTTTGTGTATAATGATTAGTTGGGTAAAAACTATGAAGCATTTTAAATGAAATCTCTTTGACCTTGTTGGTTAAAAAAAACTTATTAGGTAGTAGCCAGACTTTTTCCTAATTAATATTTCCAACAAATGTAGACCAGTAGGATAAAGCAGAAGGTTAACTTACAATATCTTGTTGAAATAGTTGACGAATAAACTTATTTTTATTTTTATTATTACCCGTGAAACAAGCTTTCCCCATTACTGTTTCAGTAATGTTTAAATATATGGGCAAGTTGTTGTTTACATTAAGATTTTTAAAGAGGGAAATAATACCCGAAGGCACAGCATCAAAAACAATAGAAAAATCCTTACTCCATACTGTTGCATAAATTCAACATAACTGTAAAGACGTCCATGTCGGTCAAACAACTGACTCAGTAAAAGTATATTGTTATCAAACCATTGTTGGAGTAGATTTATTTTTTAGATTTATTTTTGTACAAAAGATATATATTGTTCCAGATAAAGAACCTTTACGGAGTAAAGTTATGCTTGTAAATTAAACACCATGCTAGCAGCATTTGTTTGTGGAATGAGGAAAGTTTGAGGGGAAGTTTGTCAGCATTGTAAGTGCAGAGCAACAAGAACTGGAGCCCGCCGACTGAAGAAAAATCATAATGGGGAATAAAGTTCCATTTAGAGGTTGGAAACTTGAGGTAACGCTAATCCAATTAATTTTGAGGGACTTCACTTTTATCTTTCTATAGGGGGTGTTGCTCGGATTGATTGAGAATGGAGTACCTGAATAAAAGACAAAGCAACAAAATAATACCGTAAGAATAACAAAATAGTTTCTCACCATTTCACTTTAAAAAAAATAACAGGTAACGTAGCCTTATCTGCATCACTTGTTCACAATAAGGTCCAGGCCTCCCAGGGGTTTTTAACTCTGATAGTGATGAGTGCTCTGTAGTTTTGTACAGTGTATATAGAAATGTAGACTGTGCATATCATATACTAATGCATATCAAACTGGAGGTCCTTGAAATTAAAAACTCTTGGCTAACGTTACACCTGGGTATTCATGATATCATCATCATTTAGGTTGATTAAAGACGTTATTGCATTACTTACTTTGGCATTCACAACACATCTGTCGTTGATGACTTGATACTGCATCTCCCTCACCCATCCACAGACCATCTGGTTATAGGCCTTCAAACTTTTATAAGATTTAAGGTCTTCCGCTGTGTATGGGCTTGGCGAGAAAACCAGGTAGTTTACGATATCAGGATACACAATTGATGGAAGACTCTCCAGGTCGTCATTGATCCAAGATGAGGGAGCCAACTCGTATGGATCTGTACCACCAATAAACCGTAACTTTTCCAAATATCGTGCCTTTTCCTGAGGACCAAGTCCTTCCCTGTATGCCTTTGCGTCTACAACACATTTTGAGGAGCTTTTCTGTGGTTTCGGACATTTATCCATCGCAATCCTGTATGTATGATCGCAGTGTTTACCTCCGAGTGCCTCCAATATGGCCGTGCACCCGGGTTACCGCCCAGAACGTGACGTAGGTGAAAACCCTCTATCATCCCCACTTCTTTGTAGTTGATTTTGGATTGATCAATGTATTGCATGAGTTTGTAATTTGTGTTTAGTTTATAAATATTATACAGTGATTATAAGATATAAATAAATAATATAGGCAACAGTTCACGCCTATAGGATTTATCAATTAGCTTACAGTATATTAGATAGGTACACCTGCTGTGTGTCCATGGTGATGGGTTGATGATTCCCCCATTGGAGTCCTGAATGCTAATCCCATATGTTACTATCATGCACATGTGCATTGATGAAATGATAATGATGGCTTTACTTGCACCTGCTTTCACATAGCGCATAGCCTACTGTACTGGCTAGCTATTCACACTATACTGTGTACAATTCAATTCAAATCAAAGCATTTATTGTTATGTACAGTGAAAACCAACTTTCCCTGTACAATAAACGTCTTACATTTCCTTCCACTCTGAATGCCATTCAAAATACAATAAAATAAATTAAGATATTTGGAGAGATAAAGAAAGAAAAGTATCCGAAGAACACAATAGTCTGTGTACAATATATACTTTACAATATCAATATACAATATACAATACGAGCAACTAATATCTGTGCAAAGTCTGTCCAGGCAAAATCTGTCTGTGATTGTGCAGTACGTATGAGATTGTGTAATGTATCCAAAGTGAACCTTCCTGTATGATGAGGTGGGTTAGGGTTGTGGTAGGGGCAGTGGATTAGATCTATTGATCAGTCTGAGGGCTGAGGATAAAAACTGTCCCTCTGCCTAGAGGTCCTGCATCGTTTGTACCTTCTGTCAGAGGGCATACGTGTGAAAAGCTTGTGTTGCAGTTTGGGGGAGTCTTTGATGATGATGTCCTGCAGAGATGGTAGGGGCATCTTGACAATCCTCTCAGCAGTTTTTACCACTCTCTGCAAGCATTTGTGGTCCATGTCACTGTGGTTCATACCACACAGTGATGTAGCTGGTCAAGATTCTCTCTGATGCAACTGTATGGCTGATGTTGTGTCGATCTTACAGTTCATAATACACCTGTTGAATCTCCTTACAGTACATATGATAGTGGTAGCAGTCAACAGTCTCTGTGTTGTGTTTTGATGTTTGATGTTGTCCATGTTGAATGTGAGAACTATTTTTATAACTGACTGGTATACTGTTGTCAAAATGTCCTTTCTGACATGAAAACCTTTTATGTATGTGGATGTAGCCTTCTTTATACAGCCAACCCAAGGAGGGGTTTCGCTTATATACCTATTATATACATAGCCTACAAATTGTGATTTTTAAAATATGTGATGCAAGAATGTGATATCAGGAGATAGAAAACTGTAAAATATATATATATATATATATATATATATATATATATATATATATATATATATATATATATATATATATATATATATTATCAGGCAAAATACAGGCTACATATAGATCTTGACTATCTATCTATCTATCTATCTATCTATCTATCTATCTATCTATCTATCTATCTATCTATCTATCTATCTATCTATCTATCTATCTATCTATCTATCTATCAGGCATAATACAGGCTATCTATTAGCTCTCTATTTGCCAATTCACATCATCAAAGTAGTTAGCATGTTGTGTTAGCATGTAGCGCTAGCATGCTAATATTAGCTAACTCATTTTAACACATTGCTAGTGCTCTGCTATGAAAATGTAGCCAAACTATATTTTGCTTGGCTATCTATCCATCTATCTATCCATCCACCCATCCATCCATCCATCCATCTATAGCTATCTTTCTTATCAGGCAAAATGCAGGCTACCTATACCGCTTCTTTATTGTCAGGCAGAATGTGGACCACCTATGGGGTCCTAGACAATTCCACACACTTCCACTAGGGGCAATGTAGAGGGATACACAGATTGAGTGGGGGGGGTGGGGGGGCGACACACAGATACACAAAAAGTCTGAAATAAGTCACTTTTAGGGACAACTGAGATTTTAAGAAAAAAACACATTTTGGAGCGTGCTGAATACGATTCAATTGAAATCTAATTGGGGACGGTGGTTTTGGTCCCCAAAGGCAAAGGCGTCCCCAAACAACTGGTGTGTGTGCTGATGAAAGTCCCCAATCTAGGCTTAAGTAAGGGCACATCCAACACACACACACACACACACACAAATGGACACACACACACACACAAATGGACACACACTCACCATACACACACATCCAACACACACACACACACACACACACACACACACACACACACACAAATGGACACACACTCACCATGCATACACATCCAACACACACAAATGGACACACACTAACTACTACACACACACACACACACCATACACACACACACACACACACACACACACACACACGCACACACACTCACCATACACACACATCCAACACACACACACAAATGGACACACACTAACTACCACACACACACAAACACACACACACACACACACCCAACAAACATACAACCACTTACCAAACACATACACAATTTACACAATTACACACAAACAGACACACATGCACACACAACAAACACACACACAAATGGACACACACTAACCATACACAAACAGACACACACGTCCAACACACACACATTTCATACAGTTGTCAGGTCAGAACTTTTTGTATATCTTCCTCACTCACACACACACACACACTTTTGTATATCTTCCTCACTCTCACACACACACACACACACACACACACACACACACACACACTTTTCCTACAGTTGTCTGACTGTTTTGTATGTACCTCTCTATCTTCCTGTTGTAGTTAATTGACTCGTTGCTGTTAATTTTGTTCTTTAGCTATTTAAACTGAAAATACACATTTCCCCATTTTGGTCATGTTGAACACATTGTTTTACACGTATCCTAAACTACTGAGGCTCTTCTCAACCATTTCACACCATTAAACCCGCTGTTTACATGTTCTACTCCTCAGCTAATGCTCCATCTATATTCTTCAACAATGTTCTTCTGCTGTCAGTTTACAATGTATTTCAGTAGGCATTAACTTTTTTCCTAATTCAGGAATTTTTCAAACTCTTCTTTGACAATTCAAGTAATTTCCAGCCATTTCATACAAAGTCTCACATCTTCTACTTTTAAATATATTCTCAGCCATTGCTTCGGCTATGTTAGTGCTGGTTCATCAGTTGTCCTTCCTGTCAGGTTAGCTACAGATTTAAACTATTTAACCATTACATTTAAACATGCAGAATTTCAATGTTTTCTTCTCCCTTTAGCATTTCTACTGCTTTTTACCTTTAAAAAGGCATTCATCTCACACTACAAGTTATATGTTTCAGCTTTTTCCCTCCTAGGGATGAATAAAGTATTCCTCTACTCTCTACTCTACTCTAGCATTAGTCTTTTCAACATTGCTTTAGCAGTTTCGTCAACTAATTTAGCATTGATTCAACAATTTCTTCAGCTCATTCAGCATTGCTTCAGCAACAGCGTTCAGCTGCTTTCAGCATTCACACGCATTTTCTGCAGGAAATGCTATCTTTTTCTAGTTATTATTCTTACTTCTTCTTCCCTTTTTCAGCAGTTTTCTGCTCCTTCATACTTTGTGCTATTTCAACAATTCATATATCAAAACGTGCAGCTTTTTCTGGACAATTCTGCTATTATTTTACTCTTTTCAACTATTTATACTTTTTAAAATATTTAACTTTTTCTGCAATTTTTCTCCCATAGGAATACATTGAAACAGTCTTCAAACTCTTCAAATTTTCTGCTTCATTCAGCCTCTAATAGCTTCAGCATACTTTCAGCTACAGACTTCATTCAACTTTTAAACTGTTCACAAACCTTTCAACTATTCAGCTCTATCTCAGCTTATTGATATCTTCAACAGTTTTAGATATATGTATAGTTTTAAAATCATTAAAATTTCTGACAAAATTCAGATTTAACATGAAAGTCAATGGGACGGAATGTTCGGACGTTGGCAGTTGGCAGAGTGACAGAGGGTCTAAAAATCCTCTCACATTTTTCTCTCTATCCTGTCAGTACGGCCACAGATTATACTCAACACACATAATTTCGGCCACGTTTGTAGACAAGCTCATCCTTGATCTCTTCATGTGCTCAAAAAACCAGAGAGACGAACACAATTTAAACTGGGAGCCTCTGAGTGCAGCCATTTCCCTCTCTCCTCTCATTGACTCCCATTCAAAAGTAGGCGCTGATTTTCTAAACGTCCCAAAGTTTCCAACCTGCGACACAATCAACAATTTTTACTCTAGAAACACGAAAGTGACACGGACGCGTTCAGCAAGGTCTTATGGTTCGGAAAATGTAAACCTTTTGCTCGTACTAAGTACAGATTTGTCGTACATTAGATCTGTTTGAGGGTGTCACAGAGCAGTTAAAGCCTATGGTTAAAGCTGCCACCATGCTGTGGCATGGTCTGTCTGTCTCTCTCTCTCTCTCTCTCTCTCTCTCTCTCTCTCTCTCTCTCTCTCTCTCTCTCTCTCTCTCTCTATCTATCTATCTATCTATCTATCTATCTATGGGTGTGTGTCACCCTCTCTATCTGTCTCTCTCTCTTTGTCCGTCTGTCTGTCTGTCTGTCTGTCTGTCTATCTCTCTCTCTCTCTCTCTCTCTTTCTCTCTCTCTGTGTCACCCTCTCTATTTGTCTCTCTCTCTTGTTCTCTCTGGGTCTGTCTGTCTGTCTGGAATGATATTATTCAATACTATATACTTCTAAATAATAATAATAATAATTATAATCCCTCCCTTCCTCCCTCTCTCTATCCTTCCCTCTCTCCCTCCCTTCCTCCCTCTCGCTATCCTTCCCTCTCTCTCTTCTGTCTCCCTCCTTCCCTCTCTCCCTCCCTTCCTCCCTCTCTCTATCCTTCCCTCTCTCCTTCCCTTCCTCCCTCTCTCTATCCTTCCCTCTCTCCCTCCCTTCTTCCCTCTCTCTATCCTTCCCTATCTCTCTTCTGTCTCCCTCCCTCTATCCTTCCCTCCCTCTCTCCCTCCCTTCCTCCCTCTCTCTATCCTTCCCTCTCCTTCTCTCTCTCTCTCTTCTCCCTCCCTCTCTCTCCCTCTCTCCTTCTCTCTATATCTATCTATCTATCTGTCTGTTTGTCTATTTATCTATCTGTCTGTCTATCTATCTACCAATCAATCAATCAATCAATTTGTTTATTTCGGGCATGTCAATTTAAATCATCATCATCACACTTCATCATCAAATAATACAATACATGGCCGAAAGGGAAAGTGGGAGAAGCAAAAGCTTATCTAGTCCCGCCCCCATACCTGTGTGTGTGTGTGTGTGTGTGTGTGTGTGTTTCACTCTCTGCCTCTCTTTCTCCCTCTGTCACCCTCTCTATCTGTCTCTCTCTCTCTCTTTGTCCATCTATCTATCTATCTATCTATCTATCTATCTATCTATCTATCTATCTATCTATCTATCTATCTATCTATCTAACTTATTATTATTCTTACTTCTTCCGCTCTTTTTCAGGATCTAACTCCTCCTTCATACTTTGTGCTATTTCAACAATTCATATATCTATCACACACATTCTCTCTCTGTCAGTGACACACACACACACACACACACACACACACACACAAACACACACACACACACACACTTTTCCTACAGTTGTCTGACTGTTTTGTATGTACCTCTCTATCTTCCTGTTGTAGTTAATGGACTCGTTGCTGTTAATTTTGTTCTTTAGCTATTTAAACTGAAAATACACATTTCCCCATTTTGGTCATGTTGAACACATTGTTTTACACGTATCCTAAACTACTGAGGCTCTTCTCAACCATTTCACACCATTAAACCCGCTGTTTACATGTTCTACTCCTCAGCTAATGCTCCATCTATATTCTTCAACAATGTTCTTCTGCTGTCAGTTTACAATGTATTTCAGTAGGCATTAACTTTTTTCCTAATTCAGGAATTTTTCAAACTCTTCTTTGACAATTCAAGTAATTTCCAGCCATTTCATACAAAGTCTCACATCTTCTACTTTTAAATATATTCTCAGCCATTGCTTCGGCTATGTTAGTGCTGGTTCATCAGTTGTCCTTCCTGTCAGGTTAGCTGCAGATTTCAACTATTTAACCATTACATTTAAACATGCAGAATTTCAATGTTTTCTTCTCCCTTTAGCATTTCTACGGCTTTTTACCTTTAAAAAGGCATTCATCTCACACTACAAGTTATATGTTTCAGCTTTTTCCCTCCTAGGGATGAATAAAGTATTCATCTACTCTCTACTCTACTCTAGCATTAGTCTTTTCAACATTGCTTTAGCAGTTTCGTCAACTAATTTAGCATTGATTCAACAATTTCTTCAGCTCATTCAGCATTGCTTCAGCAACAGCGTTCAGCTGCTTTCAGCATTCACACGCATTTTCTGCAGGAAATGCTATCTTTTTCTAGTTATTATTCTTACTTCTTTCACCCTTTTTCAGCAGTTTTCTGCTCCTTCATACTTTGTGCTATTTCAACAATTCATATATCAAAACGTGCAGCTTTTTCAGGACAATATTGCTATTATTTTTCTCTTTCATACTATTTATACTTTTTAAAATATTTAACTTTTTGTGCAATTTTTCTCTCATAGGAAATACATTGAAACAGTCTTCAAACTCTTCAAATCTTCTGCTTCATTCAGCCTCTAATAGCTTCAGCATACTTTCAGCTACAGACTTCATTCAACTTTTAAACTGTTCACAAACCTTTCAACTATTCAGCTATATCTCAGCTTATTGATATCTTCAACAGTTTCAGATATATGTATAGTTTTAAAATCATTAAAATTTCTGACAAAATTCAGATTTAACATGAAAGTCAATGGGACGGAATGTTCGGACGTTGGCAGTTTGTAGAGTGACAGAGGGTCTAAAAATCCTCTCACATTTTTCTCTCTATCCTGTCAGTACGGCCACAGATTACACTCTACACACATAATTTCGGGCATGCTTGTAGACAAGCTCATCCTTGATCTCTTCATGTGCTCAAAAAACCAGAGAGACGAACACAATTTGAACTGGGAGCCTCCGAGTGCGGCCACTTCCCTCCCTTCCTCTCATTGACTCCCATTCAAAAGTAGGCGCTGATTTTCTAAACGTCCCAAAGTTTCCAACCTGCGACACAATCAACAATTTTTACTCTAGAAACACCAAAGTGACACGGACGCGTTCAGCAAGGTCTTATGGTTCGGAAAATGTAAACCTTTTGCTCGTACTAAGTACAGATTTGTCGTACATTAGATCTGTTTGAGGGTGTCACAGAGCAGTTAAAGCCTATGGTTAAAGCTGCCACCATGCCTTAAAGCCACCAGCCAACAGTTACATGGTAACCTCAACATGGCAACCTCACCATGGTAACCTCACCATGGCAACGTCACCATGGCAACGCACACATTCTCTCTGTCTGACTGTCTGTCGGTCATATACACACACACACAAATGGACACACACTAACTACCACACACACACACACACACACACACACACACACACACACACATCCAACACACACATACACACACACAAATGGACACACACACACACACACACACACAAATGGACACACACTCACCATACACACACATCCAACACACACACACACACACACACAAATGGACACACACTCACCATGCATACACATCCAACACACACACACAAATGGACACACACTTACTACTACGCACACACACACACACACACACACACACACACACACACACCATACACACACACACACGCACACACACCATACACACACACACACACACTACACACACATCCAACACACACACACACACACAAATGGACACACACTAACTACCACACACACACAAACACACACACACACACACACACACACACACACACACACACACACACACACACACACACACCCAACAAACATACAACCACTTACCAAACACATACACAATTTACACAATTACACACAAACAGACACACATGCACACACAACAAACACACACACAAATGGACACACACTAACCATACACAAACAGACACACACGTCCAACACACACACATTTCATACAGTTGTCAGGTCAGAACGTTTTGTATATCTTCCTCACTCACTCACACACACACACACACACACACACACACACACACTTTTCCTACAGTTGTCTGACTGTTTTGTATGTACCTCTCTATCTTCCTGTTGTAGTTAATGGACTCGTTGCTGTTAATTTTGTTCTTTAGCTATTTAAACTGAAAATACACATTTCCCCATTTTGTTCATGTTGAACACATTGTTTTACACGTATCCTAAACTACTGAGGCTCTTCTCAACCATTTCACACCATTAAACCTGCTGTTTACATGTTCTACTCCTCAGCTAATGCTCGATCTATATTCTTCAACAATGTTCTTCTGCTGTCAGTTTACAATGTATTTCAGTAGGCATTAACTTTTTTCCTAATTCAGGAATTTTTCAAACTCTTCTTTGACAATTCAAGTAATTTCCAGCCATTTCATACAAAGTCTCACATCTTCTACTTTTAAATATATTCTCAGCCATTGCTTCAGCTATGTTAGTGCTGGTTCATCAGTTGTCCTTCCTGTCAGGTTAGCTGCAGATTTAAACTATTTAACCATTACATTTAAACATGCAGAATTTCAATGTTT
>NW_028221177.1:37500-40000 GCF_045865225.1 Trachurus japonicus | reverse complement strand
CATCCAGATGCAGCAGCTGCTCTGCTCTCACCCGCGAGGCTGCAGCAGCTGGGAGCTGAACCAGGAAGCTCTCAGCCGACAGTCCCGCCCGGTCTTCATCTGGAGCAACACCGTGTCCTCCCCAAAGTCCTCCCGTGGTAAAATCTGATGGTCTCTGGGTCAAAGCAGACCGCCGGCACCGACCCGTACCACAGAAGGACCGCGACCACCGGCGGGACCGGTGTTCGCGAGCCGCTGTGGCCGGCAGAGCCTCACGTTCCGCGGCAAGAGGCTGTGACACGGCACGGTGCGTCTGTGTTATTGTTGTTTAGTGGCGCCCCCCCCGCCCCCGATGGTGGTTTTGTGAATAGAACAACAATTGTTGTGTATATTTATCTTATACGAGCCCTTTGATCCAGAAATGCGAGTGTGAGAAGAGCGACAGGCACAAACAGAGCACCTTTCATAAAAGACGCTCTATCTCCTTTTCTAGAAAAAAAGGAGGGATTTTGGTGAAACCCAGCCATGTTTAGCTTGACTTTTCTCAGGAACGGAGGCACGTAGAAACAAACGGTTTGTGGCCATTTGAAGGATAAAGTTAAACCTTTCAAATGAGCCACAGTATGTGTTGGTGGCAATAATATAGAATACACTATGGCTCTAAAATAAAAAGTCAAATATGGTCTAATTTGCCGGTACACTTGACTAAAACTTTGGAAAGGAGCGCGGCACTCAATGAGTTAAATATATTCTCAGCCATTGCTTCAGCTATGTTAGTGCTGGTTCATCAGTTGTCCTTCCTGTCAGGTTAGCTACAGATTTCAACTATTTAACCATTACATTTAAACATGCAGAATTTCAATGTTTTCTTCTCCCTTTAGCATTTCTACTGCTTTTTACCTTTAAAAAGGCATTCATCTCACACTACAAGTTATATGTTTCAGCTTTTTCCCTCCTAGGGATGAATAAAGTATTCATCTACTCTCTACTCTACTCTAGCATTAGTCTTTTCAACATTGCTTTAGCAGTTTCGTCAACTAATTTAGCATTGATTCAACAATTTCTTCAGCTCATTCAGCATTGCTTCAGCAACAGCGTTCAGCTGCTTTCAGCATTCACACGCATTTTCTGCAGGAAATGCTATCTTTTTCTAGTTATTATTCTTACTTCTTCTTCCCTTTTTCTGTGTTTAACTACTTCTTCATACTTTGTGCTATTTCAACAATTCATATATCAAAACGTGCAGCTTTTTCAGGACATGTATGCTATGTCTTTTCTCTTTCATACTATTTATACTTTTTAAAATATTTAACTTTTTCTGCAATTTTTCTCTCATAGGAAATGAATTGAAACAGTCTTCAAACTCTTCAAATCTTCTGCTTCATTCAGCCTCTAATAGCTTCAGCATACTTTCAGCTACAGACTTCATTCAACTTTTAAACTGTTCACAAACCTTTCAACTATTCAGCTATATCTCAGCTTATTGATATCTTCAACAGTTTCAGATATATGTATAGTTTTAAAATCATTAAAATTTCTGACAAAATTCAGATTTAACATGAAAGTCAATGGGACGGAATGTTCGGACGTTGGCAGTTGGCAGAGTGACAGAGGGTCTAAAAATCCTCTCACATTTTTCTCTCTATCCTGTCAGCACAGCCACAGATTACACTCTACACACATAATTTCGGGCATGTTTGTAGACAAGCTCATCCTCGATCTCTTCATGTGCTCAAAAAACCAGAGAGACTTACACAATTTAAAGTGGGAGCCTCTGAGTGCGGCCAGTTCCCTCTCTCCTCTCATTGACTCCCATTCAAAAGTAGGCGCTGATTTTCTAAACGTCCCAAAGTTTCCAACCTGGGACACAATCAACAATTTTTACTCTAGAAACACCAAAGTGACATGGACGCGTTCAGCAAGGTCTTATGGTTCGGAAAATGTAAACCTTTTGCTCGTACTAAGTACAGATTTGTCGTACATTAGATCTGTTTGAGGGTGTCACAGAGCAGTTAAAGCCTATGGTTAAAGCTGCCACCATGCTGTGGCATGGTCTGTCTGTCTGTCTCTCTATCTCTCTATCTCTCTATCTCTCTATCTATCTATCTATCTATCTATCTATCTATCTATCTATCTATCTATCTATCTATCTATCTATCTATCTATCTATCTATCTATCTATCTATCTGTGGGTGTGTGTCACCCTCTCTTTCTGTCTCTCTCTCTTTGTCCGTCTGTCTGTCTGTCTGTCTGTCTGTCTGTCTGTCTGTCTGTCTGTCTGTCTGTCTGTCTGTCTGTCTGTCTGTCTGTCTGTCTGTCTGTCTGTCTGTCTATCTATCTCTCTCTTTCTCTCTTTCTCTCTCTCTGTGTCACCCTCTCTATTTGTCTCTCTCTCTTGTTCTCTCTGGGTCTGTCTGTCTGTCTGAAATGATATTATTCAATACTATATACTTCTAAATAATTATAATTATAATCCCTCCCTTCCTCCCTCTCTCTATCCTTCCCTCTCTCCTTCCCTTCC
>NW_028221177.1:0-32500 GCF_045865225.1 Trachurus japonicus | reverse complement strand
AAAACCAGAGAGACTTACAGAATTTAAACTCGGAGCCTCCGAGTGCAGCCAGTTCCCTCCCTTCCTCTCATTGACTCCCATTCAAAAGTAGGCGCTGATTTTCTAAACGTCCCAAAGTTTCCAACCTGCGACACAATCAACAATTTTTACTCTAGAAACACCAAAGTGACATGGACGCGTTCAGCAAGGTCTTATGGGTCGGAAAATGTAAACCTTTTGCTCGTACTAAGTACAGATTTGTCGTACATTAGATCTGTTTGAGGGTGTCACAGAGCAGTTAAAGCCTATGATTAAAGCTGCCACCATACCTTAAAGCCACCAGCCAACAGTTACATGGCAACCTCAACATGGCAACCTCACCATGGTAACCTCACCATGGCAACGTCACCATGGCAACGCACACACATTCTCTCTGTTTGACTGTCTGTCGGTCATACACACACACACACAAATGGACACACACTAACTACCACACACACACACACACACACACACACACACATCCAACACACACACACACACACAAATGGACACACACACACAAATGGACACACACTCACCATACACACACATCCAACACACACACACACACACACACACACAAATGGACACACACTCACCATGCATACACATCCAACACACACACACAAATGGACACACACTAACTACTACACACACACACACACACACACACACACACAAATGGACACACACACACACACACACACAAATGGACACACACACACACAAATGGACACACACTCACCATACACACACATCCAACACACACACACACACACACACACACAAATGGACACACACTAACTACCACACACACACACACACACACACACACACACACACACCCAACAAACATACAACCACTTACCAAACACATACACAATTTACACAATTACACACAAACAGACACACATGCACACACAACAAACACACACACAAATGGACACACACTAACCATACACAAACAGACACACACGTCCAACACACACACATTTCATACAGTTGTCAGGTCAGAACTTTTTGTATATCTTCCTCACTCACTCACACACACACACACACACACACACACACACGCACACTTTTCCTACAGTTGTCTGACTGTTTTGTATGTACCTTTTTTGTATATCTTCCTCACTCACTCACACACACACACACACACACACACACACACACACACACTTTTCCTACAGTTGTCTGACTGTTTTGTATGTACCTCTCTATCTTCCTGTTGTAGTTAATGGACTCGTTGCTGTTAATTTTGTTCTTTAGCTATTTAAACTGAAAATACACATTTCCCCATTTTGGTCATGTTGAACACATTGTTTTACACGTATCCTAAACTACTGAGGCTCTTCTCAACCATTTCACACCATTAAACCCGCTGTTTACATGTTCTACTCCTCAGCTAATGCTAATGATCTCTATTCTTCAACAATGTTCTTCTGCTGTCAGTTTACAATGTATTTCAGTAGGCATTAACTTTTTTCCTAATTCAGGAATTTTTCAAACTCTTCTTTGACAATTCAAGTAATTTCCAGCCATTTCATACAAAGTCTCACATCTTCTACTTTTAAATATATTCTCAGCCATTGCTTCGGCTATGTTAGTGCTGGTTCATCAGTTGTCCTTCCTGTCAGGTTAGCTGCAGATTTCAACTATTTAACCATTACATTTAAACATGCAGAATTTCAATGTTTTCTTCTCCCTTTAGCATTTCTACGGCTTTTTACCTTTAAAAAGGCATTCATCTCACACTACAAGTTATATGTTTCAGCTTTTTCCCTCCTAGGGATGAATAAAGTATTCCTCTACTCTCTACTCTACTCTAGCATTTGTCTGTTCAACATTGCTTTAGCAGTTTCATCAACTAATTTAGCATTGATTCAACAATTTCTTCAGCTCATTCAGCATTACTTCAGCAACAGCGTTCAGCTGCTTTCAGCATTCACACGCATTTTCTGCAGGAAATGCTATCTTTTTCTAGTTATTATTATTATTATTATTATTAGGGCCACGGGCAATCGCACCGGGCACTGGTCCCAACAGCTATGAAATAGCTGCAGGGACCAGTGCCCGGGCAAAGCCCGGGCACTACTGTTATTGTGTGGATTTTTTCTTATTATTTTTCCACTTCCGGCCAACTTTCGGTTCGCTACGGACAAATTATATATCAAAATGTGCGTCCTGATCGGGATCGGTGTGCTAGTCAATGGGACTACTCACATTTTTCTCTCTATCCTGCCAGCACGGCCACAGATTACACTCTACACACATAATTTCGGCCACGTTTGTAGACAAGCTCATCCTTGATCTCTTCATGTGCTCAAGAAACCAGAGAGACGAACACAATTTAAACTAAGAGCCTCCGAGTGCAGCCAGTTCCCTCTCTCCTCCCATTGACTCCCATTCAAAAGTAGGCGCTGATTTTCTAAACGTCCCAAAGTTTCCAACCTGCGACACAATCAACAATTTTTACTCTAGAAACACCAAAGTGACATGGACGCGTTCAGCAAGGTCTTATGGTTCGGAAAATGTAAACCTTTTGCTCGTACTAAGTACAGATTTGTCGTACATTAGATCTGTTTGAGGGTGTCACAGAGCAGTTAAAGCCTATGGTTAAAGCTGCCACCATACCTTAAAGCCACCAGCCAACAGTTACATGGTAACCTCAACATGGTAACCTCACCATGGCAACCTCACCATGGTAACCTCACCATGGCAACATCACCATGGCAACGCACACATTCTCTCTGTCTGACTGTCTGTCGGTCATACACACACACACACACAAATGGACACACACTAACTACCACACACACACACAAATGGACACACACTCACCATACACACACATCCAACACACACACACACACACACACACACACACACACACACACACACAAATGGACACACACTCACCATGCATACACATCCAACACACACACACAAATGGACACACACTAACTACTACACACACACACACACACACACATCCAACACACACGCACACAAATGGACACACACTCACCATACACACACATCCAACACACACACACACACACACACACAAATGGACACACACTAACTACCACACACACACACACAAACACACACACACACACACACACACACACACACACACACACTCACCATACACACACATCCAACACACACACACAAATGGACACACACTAACTACCACACACACACACACACACACACACACACACACACGCACGCACACACCCAACAAACATACAACCACTTACCAAACACATACACAATTTACACAATTACACACAAACAGACACACATGCACACACAACAAACACACACACAAACAGACACACACGTCCAACACACACACATTTCATACAGTTGTCAGGTCAGAACTTTTTGTATATCTTCCTCACTCACACACACACACTTTTGTATATCTTCCTCACTCTCTCTCACACACACACACACACACACACACACATACACACCAATAGGGGGAACAGGGGACCTGTCGGGCCAAGCTGCCAAGAGGGGTCTTATGTTTACACTTATTTTGAAAAAACAAACATGGAATATAAAATTTACTTTTAAGGTGTTTTACCATAATATTACTGAAAATGTGACTTTTAATTATTTTTAGAGAAATTGCCAAGAGGGGACTTGGATCTCTGAGCGACATTTACCTATCAAAGAGTGGACCTCCACATACTGCAGTGGAGCTGTCTGCACCCATTCATTCACCTAACGACCCATTCATTCACCTAATGAGTCTTTGTTTACAACAATGACTTTCTCAGTTTCTTTCAAAAATGGATAATATAACTTTAGAGTTATCATTACTTATTTTAAAGTCTCTGTAGTACAAATTGTATATAAATATATAATCATGGCCACATTTGAGAGTGAATATTTTTTATTGAATTGCATGCAGTTCAGAAGTAACATGAAGTAACAAGTTCTGCAGTATAAGCAACAACATTTACTTTAAACCGGCTTTAATATAGATTAATTCTTTTTTCTTAACAAAGATAATTTGCTCGTCCATCTTTACTCATCCATAAATGCGTTGCCTCTGTCATTCTTAGCAGTCCAAGAGGGGATCTACTATCATCTCAATTTTAAATAGTCAAAATGCTCTAGACATTTGGTTTCAACCAATTAATAGGAAATAGGAATGCATTTTATTTATTGTTTTGCATTGCAGAAAAAAGGTCCACACTTGGTTCATATGGAATGACAGGGGTCCACTGTTGGCTGGTGCATAATGACACAGGTTCCCACTTAGTTAGCATGGAGTGACATACACACTCCATCATGTATGAATATGAAAGAAATAAGCAAAAGTGATCATTCTTAAGATATTTTTTTTTCATCAAAACTTAACACAAACATTTCTAATAAAGTAGCACCAATAATGTTTTCATTATTTTTAAATGTAGGTTGTACTACTGCAACACACATATCTACAGTCTATTAATTTTTCCCCTACAAGAGTTTTATACTCCTTGACTGCATTTTTGTTATAGGAAAAAAATATTTGAATTAAAACTCAGGGTTTTAGGTCATTTTAATGTACTTGCATCATGAATCTGTATTTATGAGGATGTATTTTATTTACTGTTTTACATTACAGAAAAAGGTCCACACTTGGTTTATATGGAATGACAGGGGTCCACTGTTGGTTGGTACGGAGTGACACACACACACTCCAGCATGGGTGGATAAGCAGAAATGAGATAAATTGCTAAGTTTTAAGATACATTTTTAATCTAAATTTAATACAAACATTTGTAACTATTAATACACACAACATACACACAAACACATGCAAACACACATATTTAAACTAAAGTAGCACTGGTGAAGTTGTCATTGTAGTTTTTTTAAAACATGGAATGTACTGTGAAAACTCAATGGCAACCTATCAAGATACTTAAGGGAATATTTCAGTTATTGACATTTATGGCTCAACAATAAAACATGTATGGGAAAATAAAGGAGGCGCTGGGGGGTCATCAGTTTGTCTGAGATACAAGGGATAATTCTTCTAGAGGATGGATTAACCTCACTAAGTAATATGATATACCACTGCAACACACCTTTTTACAGTCTGTCAAGTTTTTGACTTACTGAAGTTTCATACTCCTTGACTGCATTGTTGTCATGGGAAAACTACTTTAAATAACTAAACTCAGGATTCAACATGGTCTGATGGCCCAGAGCCACAAAGTGTTATTCTGTAGTCACCTAATGTCCCATATAGATGAAGCTCTGTGGTGGCCACCTATTGTCACTCTTCTACTTTTTAACAGCACATGGTTTCAATCAATTTTAATGTACTTGCATTCTAAATATATATTAATAGGGATGCATTTTGCTTATTGTTTTGCATTGCAGAAAAAAAAGGTCCACACTTGGTTTATATGGAATGACAGGGGCCCACTGTTGGTTGGTGCATAATGACACAGGTTCCCACTTAGTTAGCATGAAGTGACATACACACTCCATCATGTATGAATATGAAAGAAATAAGCAAAAGTGATCATTCTTAAGATATTTTTTTTTCATCAAAACTTAACACAAACATTTCTAATAAAGTAGCACCAATAATGTTTTCATTATTTTTAAATGTAGGTTGTACTACTGCAACACACATATCTACAGTCTATTAATTTTTCCCCTACAAGAGTTTTATACTCCTTGACTGCATTTTTGTTATAGGAAAAAATATTTGAATTAAAACTCAGGGTTTTAGGTCATTTTAATGTACTTGCATCATGAATCTGTATTTATGAGGATGTATTTTATTTACTGTTTTACATTACAGAAAAAGGTCCACACTTGGTTTATATGGAATGACAGGGGTCCACTGTTGGTTGGTACGGAGTGACACACACACACTCCAGCATGGGTGGATAAGCAGAAATGAGATAAATTGCTAAGTTTTAAGATACATTTTTAATCTAAATTTAATACAAACATTTGTAACTATTAATACACACAACACACACACACACAAACACATGCAAACACACATATTTAAACTAAAGTAGCACTGGTGAAGTTGTCATTGTAGTTTTTTTAAAACATGGAATGTACTGTGAAAACTCAATGGCAACCTATCAAGATACTTAAGGGAATATTTCAGTTATTGACATTTATGGCTCAACAATAAAACATGTATGGGAAAATAAAGGAGGCGCTGGGGGGTCATCAGTTTGTCTGAGATACAAGGGATAATTCTTCTAGAGGATGGATTAACCTCACTAAGTAATATGATATACCACTGCAACACACCTTTTTTACAGTCTGTCAAGTTTTTGACTTACTGAAGTTTCATACTCCTTGACTGCATTGTTGTCATGGGAAAACTACTTTAAATAACTAAACTCAGGATTCAACATGGTCTGATGGCCCAGAGCCACAAAGTGTTATTCTGTAGTCACCTAATGTCCCATATAGATGAAGCTCTGTGGTGGCCACCTATTGTCACTCTTCTACTTTTTAACAGCACATGGTTTCAATCAATTTTAATGTACTTGCATTCTAAATATATATTAATAGGGATGCATTTTACTTATTGTTTTGCATTGCAGAAAAAAAAGGTCCACACTTGGTTTATATGGAATGACAGGGGTCCACTGTTGGTTGGTGCATAATGACACAGGTTCCCACTTAGTTAGCATGGAGTGACATACACACTCCATCATGTATGAATAAGAAAGAAATAAGCAAAAGTGATCATCCGTAAGAGAACTCTTTCATCACAGCTCCACGTTACACTTGTTCCAGGCTCTGCCCGTCGTTTTTCTCTAGAAATAGAAACTTTTTCCAACTTTTTTATCTCCGTAGCGATCGCACTCGTCTTCTCCTTCTTCTTCACTTCTTGCTCTGATCTACAGTCTCATTCGTTCTACACATCCCAGAAGCCCCAAAATTACTCACAGTGTGGGCGACAGCGTCCCCATTTACCAGCCGCAGAAAACTGCGTTTGACATATGTCAATGGCACTCAATGAGTTAAGTGGGAGGTACACAATAAATCTAATTCTAATCAAATTTATTTTGAAAACAAATAGTAGACTGGCAATCTGATTCAGTGATTAATTTGTTACACATTTGGGTTGATTTTTTGATGTTTTAGTACCCAGCCAAACACAAGTGTGTATATTCCTTGCTATCTACAGTATGTATGTGCCTTGTAGGCACTTTACTTGCAAGTGTGTGTATGCAGTGTTTTATAAATCTGAATATTTTTTGTCACATCACATCTACCCCGACACTTTAGAGCGCTTCTGTCTCGACGCCGTGTTTGCCTTCGTTCTGACCTGAACACAGCATGTGTTGTTTGGGTTAGAAACATGCACATTTGCAAAGGAAAAAAAGCTAAATCAATTAGCGGAATCATTAAGCATGCACACACACAATCCCAAGGAAATGATCACGTGGGAACCAGTTCTGAAGAGGAACCGGTTCTCAGTTCCCACCCATAGACTTCAGTCTATGATGTGGACACGAAACCATTCCTCTACATTGAAGTAGTGAAGTCATCAACACTCATGTATTTCACAGATCCTAAATCCTGGTACACACATAGAGATTCTCTAAATTTCAACCAATTTTTTTTATCTGTGAAAGACCCCACACATGAAGATAAAAAATCTGTGATTGAACAGTTTTGATCGTATTGTGTGTGGTGTGCTGTGATATTCCAAACACAGCTCACCACACACATTAAGATTTTTCAGAATCTTGACCCTCCGGTCAGAAAACTCAGAAAGAGATCAGTATTGTTGTAGCTACTCTTTCGGGTCTATTTCCGGAATGGACAATGAGAGCGATGTAATTTTTTTTTAATGAAAGCGGGACACTTCAGCCTTTACAACGATCCCGTCTGTGTGTGTCGCCGAGCAGTCAAGCGGCTGTGAGCGGCGCTCACATGATCGCTTAAACATGGCTGCTCTATTGCTGGCTGTTGCCGGCTATGATCGCTACCGTCTTTGCTATCGGCTATCAGGAAATCTCCCGTGTATGCGTGAATGTCTGTGTGAACCTCATGTAATGCCAGGGCTGCACCGTGGCTCTCTGTGGGATTGCCGGTGTTGTGTCGAGAAGTGGCTTGCCGCGAGCAGCATGCAGAGCTTGGCAAACAGGCACTTCTCAGCACAACACCGGCTTTCCACACACAAGATGACTTTTGATTTGTAAATATTGAACATGTTTAATATTTACGATTATCGGCGTCAAACGTTTTCCGAGGCGATTGTTGTGAGAATTTTGACTCTAAACACACCACACACTACAAGAGAATCTCATAAAATAATCTTAAGACCTTAGGATAATCGGCCGATTTTTGTCTTTGGTCGGAAGGGGGAAAATCGGGGCAAAATCAGCCCGATTATCTTTATATGTGTGGTAGGCTTAACTCTACCTCCACTCTCCACTCTAAATGTGGAACTGGCTTCTGAGAAGTGAGTGAAGTGAGTGAGGGCTTTAAATCTGTGCCAGGCGACTTGTGTCAGTCCTTGACTGTCGGCAGTGTGGGGGATGGTTTCTTGTAGCTGACGATGGTCGTTAGCAACTCTGAAGGGCAACCTGGAAAAGACTAACATCCTTCAGCCAAGATCTTATATCCAAATCAGACTAACAGACAATGGAATTCCCCAGTCCTAGGTTGGCCATGTGCTACACACCTATGGACTTCTGTGACAACTGTAAAGAGTGGGTGTCCCAGCAATAATCCACCATGTCAAGTCTTTGATGAGTTTTGTAAAGGTGTGTGATGCCTTGTGATCAGTATAATATTTTGTCAGCCTTTATATGATCTACCATTGTGTGCCAGTAGAAATGTTGTCTGAAATTAGGATTAATCAGATTGCCAGAGATACAGGGGATAAATCAGCTATAGTGGATGGAATAACTCCAAAATACCCACTGTTGAACTACTGCAACACACATTTTTACTTACCAAACTGTTAGCTCTACTGGAGTTCATGTATACCTGTCTGAATATTTTTGGTCCACAACAAAAATGAAAACTAAAGCTAAATTTGTGTTTTTTTCTGTATATTACACACTGTATCACATCGTCATACACATCTATAGATGAAATTGGTGTATAAATTGAAACCTAATTTAAAGTTGTCAAAAGGTACAGGATTGGCACAGGATCAGAGAGTTTACATTAAGTGGGAAGTACACAATAAAAGCTGTATTCAGTTCACACTGGTGCTCAGCAGAAATGGGTCTGATTGCTTTCAGGATGTGTGGATTGTACATTCAACAATCCCATATTACCTTATTCATAGCATCTGAAGTGGATTATAAACAAATTCAATTAATTGTGTTCAGAAGATGGTTATCTAATTAATGTATATTTTTAAGTAATTCATTTCTTATCTATTTTGGTTGTTTCCTAATGATTTTCTTTCGTTTCAGTACCCAGCTAAACACAAGTGTGTATATTCCTTATTATCTAGGTATAACCTTGTGCATGTTGTAGTAAGCAATGTGACTTCATTACATTTAAGCCCTCGTTATACTTGCTGTAAACTACGCGTACGCGAGCGCATCATGGCTGCCACGCGTAATCTGCGTCCGTTTGATGCGTCGGCTGCGACCGAACGCACATATCGACGCGAGGTGACGCGACGCAGGATACGCGCGGCAGCTCGCGTACGCGTAGTTTACAGCAAGTATATCTCGGCCCTTACACACAGTTTTCTAAGTCGAGTTGAACATTTTTAATGGGGTTTCAGTCTATGATGTGGGCACAAAACATTCCTCTACAGTGAAGTAGTTAAGTCACCAGCACTCATGTATTTCACAGATCCTATCTTTAAGGTAGAGTTGTTGAACTGGGATCTGAGAAGTGAGTGAATGGAGTGAGAGCGGAGTGAGAGCCAGATGACCTGTGTCAGTCCTTGAGTGTGGGCAGTGTGGGGGATGGTTTGTCGTCGCTGACGATGGTCGTTAAGCTTTTTCAGGTTGGGCTTCAGAGTTTCTACCTTCTTTCAGCCAATATCTTTATCCAAATCAGACCGACTGAGACACAGGTATTCCCAGGTCTTAGGTTGGCCATGTGCTACCTACGCACCTATGGCCTTTGGTGACTCAACTTCTGTGGCAACTGTAAAGAGTGGGTGTACCAGCAATATTCCATTTTGTCTAAAGAATTGTCAGTTCTAAAATCAGGCCTATTTTTTAGGCCTTTTCTCGAAAATTGCATATCCATAATAAAATGAGTGTATCTCTGCAACCACAAGGTATATTTGAATACTTTTGGTGTCATAGTAAAGGGAAAAAAATGAGGAATTGCTGAGATGTGTAAATTTCAGTATATCTGTTACTGGTGAAGAGTAAATGAAGATGACACACAGAAAAAAATTAATAAAAATTAATATTCGCCTAAAAAAAAATCATATTTTTGATGAGTGCCCTTTAGAATAATGCTGATGAAGCTCAAACTCTCTATAAAATCATTGTACAACATGTGGACATTGTCTCTGCAGTGGTTGATTCTGATTAATTGAAGCAGGACAAAATTATTGAGATTTTACTACAAAATATCCAGGCGAACTTTCCAAAATGTCCATTTTTGGCACAGCTTGGAACCACCTGCTACTATAAACTATTGTTTAATCTTTATTTTCACACAATTTGGATAAACTAACTGAAAATAAATCTACTGGAACCGATTGTAAATAACTAAAATAGTGGATTCAGTCTCTCTGCGTACTGCTGCACTCTCAGAGCAGCTTGTTTGGGTGGGTTTGGCTTTCAGCCTCTATCTCTGCAGCGCAGTGGTCGATTCGAGTGAGGGGCGGCTCATTTTAACCAATAGAGAGAGAGGAATGACGCTAGACCCAGGTCGATGTGATTGGCCGCACTGGCAGCCATGTGCCAGCCATGAACCAGTCAGATCAGCAGATCCACGTGCAGGCCAACGTGGGGTTGTATGCGCGCGCACCAGGCTTCCGTGTAGGGTCCTAGCGCCGTCGGATTTCGGCCCGGCTGATTCAGATGTAAACACTAGGCAGAGTTCAACTGGAAATATTGTGGATTTACCCATAACACAACCTTTTCACGGCAAAACAGCAAAGGTAAGAGCAAATGTACGACCATGTTTTGGCCACGCAGTGTCTGTTTTTGCTCGACTTTGCTGGTTGTTGTCTTCTCCCTCTGCCGTGCTGCTGCTAGCTGCTGCTGCTAGCTGCTGTTGCTGGGGGACGCCCCGATGTTCACGTTCAGATGAGCGGTCGCTGATGTGTTTTGCATAATGTACAGTTGTATACGAGCCAGAAATGTGGCGACTGGGTCCACACAGAGGTGCTTTATGAAGTTTGATGTCTAGTTGTTTGTTTGAGTAGTGTTTGGGCTGTGTTTGGGTCATATAAACATGGTTTTTACACGTTGTAGCCCAGCTTCTGCTGTTTAATTTGACATATAATATGACCATATTCTTTCATAATCAGTGCACTGGGGGCTCTGTTATTGTTATGCATGTCTTCAAGTCCCCCATATGGGGGACTCTGGATTCTAACCATATGGCCACAGAGAACCTGAGTTACAATGAGCTTTATACTATGAGGAATCAAAGACTGTCCAATGACAGCTGAATAATTGGAATCAAAAGTCAAGCAATGAAGTGAAAAGACTGAGGCAGGAATCGAACCCATGACCATATGATCACTAAACCTTTACTCTGCCACTCGGCTATAGAGAGCACACTGCTTTCAAAACTGTTGTCATTCATTGTAATGTGATGATGTGCTGCAAACTGGTATGAGTAATCAAGGAGATAACAAACACCTGTAACCAATTGAAGGCGGGGGAGGAGAGCAGAATTCAACATAACATAACAAGAGTTCTTCCCTTGGATTCGAACCAGTGACCTTAGGGTTGGCAAGCATCCACCCTAACCCCTACACTACAGTGGAGTTGTGAAGAAGAGAGGTTGAGACTTTGATGAATGTGAGATTTTTTGTGAAAAAGTTAAATATTTGAAAAAGTATAAATAGTTAAAAAGAGAAAAGTAATGCCGATAAAGTTCAAAAAAAGCTGCACGTTTTGATATATGAATTGTTGAAATAGCACAAAGTATGAAGGACTAGAAGAAGACCGTAAAAAGGCGGAAGAAAATGGCCAAACAGAAGAACAATAGTGTGACTGCTTCAGCAGTCACACTAACTAGAAAAAGCATTTCCAAGAATGGAAATGGTGTGACTGCTGAAAGCAGCTGATCGCTGTTGCAGAATTAGCAAATAGTGCAAGCAGTGATCACCATACAAATGTTTGACCAAGGTCGGTATCGAACCCACAACCTCATGGTCAGTAGACTTCAACTCTGCCTCTAGGCCACAGTGCACACACAGTTGCAGAGACTGTTGTCTGTTAATGAACTGCACTCTGTCTCACTCTGAAGTTAACGAGCTCAAAGCTGTAGTTCCAGTGCAAATCAATCTTAGTGCAGTGGTATAAACAAGAAACATGTTAACACAAACCAAGATTGAAAGAGGTAAAGAGAATAGGTGGGGGCGCATATGCATTATCAAGTTTGATCATGTGACCAGACCAAGTGGTATTGGTTAAAGTTCAAAGTGGCTGACACACTAACAAGACTGCTCAGGTGGGATTAGAACCTGTGACCTTGTGGTTGGATGGCAGGAACCTTATCCAAGAGGCCATTCCAACACTTCTGATGAGGTTGAGGCTTTGATGAATGTGAGATTTTTCAATGATGCTTAAAAAAGCATCATAAATGAGCAATTTGAAGTTTGTCTACAAATCAGAATTTGAATGAAGTCTCTAGCAGAAAGTATGACATGAATGAGGCAGGAATCGAACCCATGACCTCATGATCAATAAACCTTTACTCTGCCACTTCGCCACAGAGAGCACAGACATAAGCATGTTGCCATTGTAATGTGATGATGTGCTGCAAACGGTGGCAGAAGCAATTAATGCGTCTCTTAATGAACACCTGTAACCAATTGAGGGTGGGGGAGGGGAGCAGAATTCAACATCACATAACAAGATTTCTCAGCCTGGATTCGAACTAGTGACCTTGGGGTTGGCAAGCGGCCACCTTACCAACTGGACTACAAACAGAGTTGTGGAGAACTCTCAGCATTGGGCTGAATGAGAGCAGAGAGCTCCCTGGCTGCATTTAAAAAATATTTAAAATTATTATCTAAGTCTCTTTGCATTTTTGACCAGAATTTTAGCCAGAAGACATGTGTGGCTACAAAACTGGAGAAAATAATTTGTCTAGAGTTTAATTTGCAGAAAAAGTTAAATATTTGAAAAAGTATAAATAGTTAAAAAGAGAAAAGTAATGCCGATAAAGTTCAAAAAAAGCTGCACGTTTTGATATATGAATTGTTGAAATAGCACAACACCTAACACACTAACCATATGGCCACAGAGAACCTGAGTTACAATGAGCTTTATACTATGAGGAATCAAAGACTGTCCAATGACAGCTGAATAATTGGAATCAAAAGTCAAGCAATGATGTGAAATGACTGAGGCAGGAATCGAACCCATGACCATATGATCACTAAGCCTTGTACTCTGCCACTTGGCTACAGAGAGCACACTGCTTACAAGACTGTTGTCATTCATTGTAATGTGATGATGTGCTGCAAACTGGTACGAGTAATCAAGGAGATAACAAACACCTGTAACCAATTGAAGGCGGGGGAGGAGAGCAGAATTCAACATAACATAACAAGAGTTCTTCCCTTAGATTCGAACCAGTGACCTTGGGGTTGGCAAGCGGCCACCCTAACCCCTACACTACAGTGGAGTTGTGGAGAAGAGAGGTTGAGACTTTGATGAATGTGAGATTTTTCAATGATGCTTAAAATAAAGAGAAATTAGTATAAATTAGCCACACCAAGTAAGAAGAGGACTTTTTTGTGACCTGTGAATATTTTTTGGTGAATTAAAATGAACTAGAAAAAGCATTTCCAAGAATGGAAATGGTGTGACTGCTGATAGCAACTGAACGCTGTTGCAGAATTAGCAAATAGTGCAAGCAGCGATCACCATACAAATGTTTGACCAAGGTTGGAATCGAACCCACAACCTCATGGTCATTAGACTTCCACTCTGCCTCTAGGCCACAGTGCACACACAGTTGCAGAGACTGTTGTCTGTTAATGATCTGCAAAAAAAATCAGAAAAAGTTAAATATTTTAAAAAGTATAAATAGTTAAAAAGAGAAAAGTAATGCCGATAAAGTTCAAAAAAAGCTGCACATTTTGATATATGAATTGTTGAAATAGCACAAAGTATGAAGGACTAGAAGAAGACCGTAAAAAGGCGGAAGAAAATGGCCAAACAGAAGAACAATAGTGTGACTGCTTCAGCAGTCACACTAATTAAAAAGCACTTAACAGCAAGTTACAAAGTTGAGCTCCTTCTCCTGCTGTTGTGAAAAAAATGCATTGGGCTGAATGAGAGCAGAGAGCTCCCTGGCTGCATTTAAAAAATATTTTAAATTATTATCTAAGTCTCTTTGCATTTTTGACCAGAATTTTAGCCAGAAGACAAGTGTGGCTACAAAACTGGAGAAAATAATTTGTCTAGAGTTTAATTTGTGGCCATGCTGACAGTTTAGCCAGAAAAACTCTAGAATGTTTTTTTGCCTCTATCCACTCTGGCACCACTCTAGCTCTGCTCGTTAGACGCAATACACACACATTATAAAGCTGAAAAAGATCAGAAAAAGTTAAATATTTTAAAAAGTATAATTAGTTAAAAAGAGAAAAGTAATGCAGATAAAGTTCAAAAAAAGCTGCACGTTTTGATATATGAATTGTTGAAATAGCACAAAGTATGAAGGACTAGAAGAAGACCGTAAAAAGGCGGAAGAAAATGGCCAAACAGAAGAACAATAGTGTGATTGCTTCCAGCAGTCACACTAACTAGATAAAGTAGCATTTCCTGATGGAAATGCGTGTGACTGCTGAAAGCAGCTGAACGCTGTTGCAGAATTAGCAAATAGCGCAAGCAGTGATCACCATACAAATGTTTGACCGAGGTCGGAATCGAACCCAAAACCTCATGGTCAGTAGACTTCCACTCTGCCTCTAGGCCACAGTGCACACACAGTTGCAGAGACTGTTGTCTGTTGATGAGCTGCACTCTGTCTCACTCTGAAGTTGACGAGCTGCACCTGGCTTCTGCTTAAAAAAAAAGTAAGGAAAGTGCAGAAATTAACCACAACAAGTAAGTAGAGGACACTTTTGTGAAAATAGTGCAAGCAGTGATGACCATACAAATGGTTGACCAAGGTAGGAATTGAACCCACAATCTCATGGTCAGAAGACTTTGACTTTGCCTCTAGGCCACAATGTACACACTGTTGCAAAGACTGTTGTCTGTTGATGAGCTGCACTCTGTCTCACTCTGAAGTTAACGAGCTGCACCTGTTGGAAACACACTGTGTCAACACCAAGAAAGCTTGAGAGTCAAGCTTGAATGACTTAGAATGAAAATTTCTGTGAATTTCAGGCTGAGAGCAGCAGTTTCAACATGAAGCAAGTTATCAGAAGTCAACAGAGGACGACTGGGAAAATAATTCACTATAATTGTTGTTGAGGCAAGATTTGAACCAGCAACCTTCAGGTTTTCAGACCAGCAAGCTAACCACTAGGCTACAGACAGAGACAGTATGTGAGGGGCAAAGAAAACCTTTGATAAGAGGATCACTGGCTTCTGCTTAAAAAAAAAAGTAAGGAAAGTGCAGAAATTAACCACAACAAGTAAGTAGAGGACACGTTTGTGAAAATAGTGCAAGCAGTGATGACCATACAAATGGTTGACCAAGGTAGGAATTGAACCCACAATCTCATGGTCAGAAGACTTTGACTTTGCCTCTAGGCCACAGTGTACACACTGTTGCAAAGACTGTTGTCTGTTGATGAGCTGCACTCTGTCTCACTCTGAAGTTAACGAGCTGCACCTGTTGCAAACACACTGTGTCAACACCAAGAAAGCTTGAGAGTCAAGCTTGAATGACTTAGAATGAAAATGTCTGTGAATTTCAGGCTGAGAGCAGCAGTTTCAACATGAAGCAAGTTATCAGAAGTCAACAGAGGACGACTGGGAAAATAATTCACTATAATTGTTATTGAGGCAAGATTTGAACCAGTAACCTTCAGGTCTCCAGCTCAGCAAGCTAACCACTAGGCTACAGGCAGAGACAGTATGTGAGGGGCAAAGAAAACCTTTAATAAGAGGATCACTGGCTCCTGCTTAAAAAAAAAGGTAAGGAAAGTGCAGAAATTAGCCACACCAAGAAAGAAGAGGACTTTTTTGTGACCTGTGACTATTTTTTGGTGAATTAAAATGATTTAAAAAGCACTTAACAGCAAGTTACAAACTGTGGCACTAGCAATTAATGCGTCTCTTAACGACCACCTGTAACCAATTGAGGGTGATGGAGGGGAGCAGAATTCATAACAAGAGTGCTCAACCTGGATTTGAACCAGTGACCTTGGGGTTGGCAAGCAGCCACCCTAACCACTACACTAGAGTAGAGTTGGGGAGAAGAGAGGTTGAGACTTTGATGAATGTGAGATTTTTCAATGATGCTTAAAATAAAAAGAAATTAGTATAAATTAGCCACACCAAGTAAGAAGAGGACTTTTTTGTGACCTGTGACTATTTTTTGGTGAATTAAAATGAATTAAAAAGCACTTAACAGCAAGTTACAAAGTTGAGCTCCTTCTCCTGCTGATGTGAAAAAAATGCATTGGGCTGAATGAGAGCAGAGAGCTCCCTGGCTGCATTTAAAAAATATTTTAAATTATTAGTGTGACTGCTGAAGCAGTCACACTATTGTTCTTCTGTTTGGCCATTTTCTTCCGCCTTTTTACGGTCTTCTTCTAGTCCTTCATACTTTGTGCTATTTCAACAATTCATATATCAAAACGTGCAGCTTTTTTTGAACTTTATCGGCATTACTTTTCTCTTTTTAACTATTTATACTTTTTAAAATATTTAACTTTTTCACAAAAAATCTCACATTCATCAAAGTCTCAACCTCTCTTCTTCACAACTCCACTGTAGTGTAGGGGTTAGGGTGGATGCTTGCCAACCCTAAGGTCACTGGTTCGAATCCAAGGGAAGAACTCTTGTTATGTTATGTTGAATTCTGCTCTCCTCCCCCGCCTTCAATTGGTTACAGGTGTTTGTTATCTCCTTGATTACTCATACCAGTTTGCAGCACATCATCACATTACAATGAATGACAACAGTTTTGAAAGCAGTGTGCTCTCTGTAGCCGAGTGGCAGAGTAAAGGTTTAGTGATCATATGGTCATGGGTTCGATTCCTGCCTCAGTCTTTTCACTTCATTGCTTGACTTTTGATTCCAATTATTCAGCTGTCATTGGACAGTCTTTGATTCCTCATAGTATAAAGCTCATTGTAACTCAGGTTCTCTGTGGCCATATGGTTAGTGCTCAGCCTGAAATTCACAGACATTTTCATTCTAAGTCATTCAAGCTTGACTCTCAAGCTTTCTTGATGTTGACAGTGTGCAGATCATTAACAGACAACAGTCTCTGCAACTGTGTGTGCACTGTGGCCTAGAGGCAGAGTGGAAGTCTAATGACCATGAGGATGTGGGTTCGATTCTGACCTTGGTCAAACATTTGTATGGTGATCACAGCTTGCACTATTTGCTAATTCTGCAACAGCGTTCAGTTGCTATCAGCAGTCACACCATTTCCATTCTTGGAAATGCTTTTTCTAGTTATCTAAGTCTCTTTGCATTTTTGACCAGAATTTTAGCCAGAAGACAAGTGTGGCTACAAAACTGGAGAAAATAATTTGTCTAGAGTTTAATTTGTGGTCATGCTGACAGTTTAGCCAGAAAAACTCTAGAATGTTTTTTTGCCTCTCTCCACTCTAGCACCACTCTAGCTCTGCTCGTTAGACGCAACACACACACATTATAAAGCTGAAAAAAATCAGAAAAAGTTAAATATTTGAAAAAGTATAAATAGTTAAAAAGAGAAAAGTAATGCCGATAAAGTTCAAAAAAAGCTGCACGTTTTGATATATGAATTGTTGAAATAGCACAAAGTATGAAGGACTAGAAGAAGACCGTAAAAAGGCGGAAGAAAATGGCCAAACAGAAGAACAATAGTGTGACTGCTTCCAGCAGTCACACTAACTAGGAAAAAATCCACACAATAACAGTAGTGCCCGGGCTTCGAGATGAAATAATATATGAAGAATATGAAATGGTTTGAAATTACTTGAATTGTTGAAGATCAGTATGAAGAAATTGAAAGTCTGAAGTCGACTCAGATTTACTTAAAGCTGACAGTTTGAAAACATTTTTGAACCATTACTAATGTAGATTAAACAATATCTGAATAGTAAAAGTAGAAGATGAAAGATGGAGGATGTATGAAATGGGTGCTAATTACTTGAATTAGTGAAGAATGGTATGAATGAATTGAAAGGTTAAAGTGCACAATTTATTTAAAACAGTTTGAAAACATTTTTTGAACCATTACTAATATAGATGAAACAATATCTGAAGTGTAAAAGTAGAATAATATAGAAGTAGTTACAATCCAAGGGCAGAATAACTAAAAATAACTACAACATATCTGAAGGGTAAAAGTTAAACATGTTAATAAAAAGTTTGAGGAAAATGTAGAAATCCTGCATCTTTATAGTTTAACAGTTGAATGGTTGAAATCTGAAATAGGTAAGAAAATATTAAAAAGTAAAACTTATAAGAAGGGTGTTGAATTTGTATGAAATGTTTGGAAAATTGCTTGAAGTTTTGAAGATTAGCATGAAAAAATTAACATTTAAGTCTTCTCAAATAAATAAATATATTATTAACAGCTTGAAAGCATTTGTTGAACAAATATGTATAAAGATGAAGCAATACCTGAAGTGTATAACTTGTGAGCAGGAGGCTGAATGATATGGAATGGATGCAAATGCCAGAACTGTTTAAGACAAGTGTATAAAAAAAAAGAGTGTGAAGATATACATTTATAAATGAAAAATGTGAAAGTCCTTAAATGGTTGAGAAATGGTCTGAATTGTTGGAATTAATGAGAAAAAGTTCAAGTCCTTCAACGTAAAGGGTTAAAGAGGAAAGTCAGGACATGAAGAAGCTCCAAATCCTGAAATCTCCATTACAAGAATAAACTGAAATGTATGTAAGAGAAATAAATTATTAGAGATGTTTAAAAAATCCCCTCAAAGATATGAACTCATTTAGAGGCTGATTATGAGCTGTAAGCCAGTGTGTCTCTGTGTGTGTGTGTGTGTGTGTGTGTGTGTGTGTGTGTGTGTGTGTGTGTCTGTCTGTCTGTCTGTCTGTCTGTCTGTCTGTCTGTCTGTCTGTCTGTCTGTCTGTCTGTCTGTCTGTCTGTCTGTGTCTGTGTGTGCGCGTCTCTCTCTCTCTGTGTCTGCACCACACAGCGCAGAGCAGTGAGATTTGAGCTCGGTACAGCTCCCAAACAACAGCCTCTGAAAAGAGAACCGTACCTCTTACCAGAATGTGGTCATGACTAACGGGGCAAGGAGACCTTCCTGAGCGAGCCAATGTGCATTAAATGTTTGTGGGGCAAAAACTTTTCTCACAGTCGCAGGAAAGATAAGGAGGTCTTTTCTGCTTTTCTCAGAAAATCAGCTCCTACTTTTCAATGGGAGTCAATGAGAGGAAGAGAGGGAACTGGCTGCACTTAGAGGCTCCGAGTTTAAATTCTGTTAGTCTCTCTGCTTATATAATATTATGTGAGAACTGTTGAGAAAAGAAATAGCACAAAAAAGAAATAGCACACCGATCCCGATCAGGGCGCACGTTTTGATATATAATTTGGCCCGGGCTGCGATTGCCCGTGGCCCTAATAAAGATTTGAATAACAATAGTGTGAATGCTTTCAGCATTCACCCTAATAATAATATTAATAAAGATTTGAATAACAATAGTGTGAATGCTTTCAGCATTCACCCTAATAATAATAAGAAAAAATCCACACAATAACAGTAGTGCCCGGGCTTTGCACTGGTCCCTGCAGCTATTTCATAGCTGTTGGGACCAGTGCCCGGTGCGATTGCCCGTGGCCCTAATAATAAACAGCGCGATTTCAATAGGGCTTTCGCTGGGCGACTGCAGTCGCCGCTCGGGCCCTAATAATAAAGCCGGCAAAAATAAAACCCTTTTGTGTCCCAAAGTTACCGTTGGGGTCCTTGTTTCTTCGGATCCGTGTCAAGTGTGTCAGTGTATCAGTGTATGTTTGTTCTGTCCTACCACACAGTCCGTGAGGAAGGGAGAATGAAGGAATCCTTCTCTGAGTTCAGAATCAGTAGTTTCGATGCGGCTCGCCACCCAGCTCCTGCTGGGAGTCTACGGATCTGGGATCTGGAAACAATCTCTGGGTCTCTGGAACTTCACACGAAACCAGCTGACGCTCTCCACTGGACGGTAGGACGTGGCTGGGACGTCATCTAATGATGTCACAGGAAAAAAAACCTGACCGAGTGATCAAGCTACGATCACCGTTTCAGCATTTACCCTCGCCAGGTCGGCGGAAATCATCCGGTCTCACGGAGCTCCCAAGGATGGCAACAGGTTTACTCTCGGTTTGGATCAGATAGCACATGAGGCAGCAGAGGTAAACATGACCGCAGAACCGGAAGAGAAGACTAGACGTGATCCTACGGGGTTGATCACCTGAGCTCATAGGGGTTCACTGATTGGCTCATTCTACGTAACCCTCTGCAGCAACTCTTTTTTTTCCATTTTTCTCTCTATTTCTCCTTTTCTCCATTTTAACCACTTTTAACCCAGTTTTTAACAGTTGTTGGTGCATATAAATCAATTTCAATGAATTATCAATATATTTCAAAATAAAATGAACTATTTATGAATCATCTATTTATTTAAATCTCATCTATTATTTGGCAGTGGCTCAGGTGGTAGAGCGGGTCGTCCTATGATCAGAGGGTTGGCGGTTCGAATCCCGCTCTGTCCCGGTTGCTGCCGTAGTGTCCTTGGGCAAGACACCTTACCCACCTTGCTCCTGAAGCGCCTTGCATGGCAGCTACCGCCATCAGTGTGTGAATGTGTGTGTGAATGGGTGAATGCGATGTACTGTAAAGCGCTTTGGGTATCGTTACAGGTATAGTAAAGCGCTATATAAATACAGACCATTTACCATTTTACCATTTACCATTCAAAATAACATTAATTACTTTTAGAATTTTTTAATGACTTTTCAATGACTTTTTTCAATAAATTGTTTCTTTCACAAATAAAAGGAATTATTTTAAAGGGATAGTTTCAACAAAATAACAATAATAATAAGTCACTTTATGGCCTGGGCTACATTAACATCAAGTCAAAAAATGCACTAAGCAGAGTGATGTAAGATTTTGGGAGTCCAACAGTGCACACTTACAGATCTGTTCAATAGGTAGATAATTAAATGCTACTGCCATTCTTTCTGATTGCTCCCATCCCTTACACTCTGAGTTCCAGCTTTTGCCTTCTGGCTCCTGACTCAGACTTCCTTGTATAAAAAGTAACAGGTACAAGCACTCCTTTATCCCTACAGCCATCTCCCTTTGGAATTCTGTACAGGGTAGGAGTCGTACCTGACTGTTTGACTGATATTCTGTGGTTCTGTTCTTTGTTTCTTGTTTCTTGTGATGTTGATGATGATGTAGATATGGAGGATACGCACTGATTGCACTTTCCCGGTCATTTATGTGCTTTTTTTTTTAGTCGTGCCACTGTTGTTGTTTCAACACACTGTATTGTCTCTTGTATCTGTGTTCTTTTTACTCGGTGCAACACATAAATAAAAACCTTGAACCTTGAACCTTGAACCTATGTTCACCAGCTGGTCTCCAACTGTGTCTGCTGTCTGGTGCTGAGCAGGTAGTGGAGTGATGACTCTTCTTTTTATTTATTTTTTTAAATTTCTTTTTACAGTTTTCTCTCTGAAAACAGCTGCTACTGTTAGCTCTGATTAATCAACCAATCACAGATATGGACAGTAACAAAGTACATTTACAACATTTTTCAAGTGTTATTCATTTTTTTGGGAAACCTCTGACTTTTAAATCTATTAGCCCTTAAACACAAATGTTGTACATATGACTCCACTACTTACCTCTTTTAGGCAGAGCTTTTGGTCTCTTATTTTGATAATGTCACAGACATTTTCAACTTTTTTCCTCACAGGAGAGCTCCAATCACAACCAACTCCTCCCCCTCCTCATGTTGTGCTGCTGCTGAACAGCTCAGTTTGAACTTGGCAGTGTCCTAACACTGGCTGTACATTAGATAAACATGAAGCAGAGTACTCTTCTTGTTGCCTTACATGAGGTTGTGGTTTTTTAAGTTTTAGAAATAAAGAGAGCTTTCTTTCATTTTACATGTTTGCTGTGTAACACAACTTGGTGCTATGCTGTTTTGTAGGAGCTAAGAATAAAAAATAAAAAAAGTCAAATTGCAAATATCAATAAAAGCTCCTTTTGATGATGCAGGTGTGTTTTTATGACCATTTCTGTCAGCACTAAAACACAGTCTACAAGGTCTTAGTCTACAGCTTCCACAGTAGGTATATCTATAGAATAACTTAAAGTAGTGGCTGAACAACATCCACTTGTAGTACTGTGTGGAGTTTGACTTAAAAAAAAAAAAAGGAGCTGTGTACCTTGTTCACCTGGTCTGTGACCATGCAGGTAGGTAGCAAAAAAAAGTTAAGTTGTTAGTTCTTTTCCTTTACAACAGGGTGTACCACATAATTAACATGTTGCTCACACAAAACTGTATCTGATATTTCCTGTTCAACTGCATATTGTCATGCTAGCTTTGTCATGTGTCAGCGCTGACGACAGCCAGAACTGGAGGCATGTTGTTGTCAGGCTGTTTGTGTGTCTGTACTATGTACGTCCAATTCAAACAGTAATCCCTTGACATATCTACTTAAAATGTGATGGAAACATTCATTAGGACAGAGGTTTAATTTATTTTTTTGCTTCTGAAGAATCTAGGCCCTGGGCGGCACGGTGGCACAGTGGTTAGCACTGTTGCCTCACAGCAAGAAGGTCCTGGGTTCGAATCCCGGGCCGCCCAGGGCCTTTCTGTGTGGAGTTTGCATGTTCTCTCCGTGTGCTCCGGTTTCCCCCACCACTAAAAACATGTCGGCTAGGTTAATCCTCCAGTCAGTGCCCCTGACCAAAGGCACTGGCTCATAATCTGGAGTTGGTCCCCGGGCGCTGCACCGCGGCTGCCCACTGCTCCTCAGGGATGGGTTAAATGCAGAGAAAGAATTTCACTGTACTAGCTGTATATGTGACTAATAAAGTACCTTTACCTTTAGGCAGCAGCCATGGATTTGTGCTTATTAACACTTCTCTAGTATTACTGACCATTCAAAATGCTTTACAGTACTTGCCATTCTCAGCCATTCTCATGGAACAGCCACCAAGTGCAACATGAACATGGGGTTCAGCATCTTGCCCAAGCAGAGTAAAGACACTTTAACACTCATCCCACTGAGCCACAGCTGGCTCGGGAGGACACTGTCTCTGCCAATGACCTCACAAAAATTTGACTCAACACAAAGGGACTTTATTTATTTTTATTCATTAATGTATTAAGGACTGCACAACAAGTCGGCAGAATATGCTTTCGGCACAGCATAACAGCACATAGTACTGTGTGGCAACAGACATCAGTTATACATTTAACATACATAAACAGACATCAACATCAGACCAGACATTTTACATACAGACACTTAACACAGACGGAGTTTGGAGATGAGTGGAGTTCAGTGACCTGATGGCAGTGGGAAAAAAGCTGTTTTTGAACCGAGTTTTCTTTGTTGAAATGGACCTAAAGCGTCTGCCAGAGGGAAACAGTTGAAACAGGTGGTTAGCTGGATGTGTTGGATCAGAGATTATGTGCTCTTGTTATTGTGCGTAAAGTGGTAAAGTGAGTCAAGTGATGGGAGGGGAGTGTTTGTGATTAAGTATGCAGCAGGACCAGTGGATTCTGAAGGGAAATTCATTTTCTGTTTGCACTGGCCTCAGGCTCAGTGGAATGTGGCACTATGTTGGCTGTGGAACTACTTTAAAAAAAAAAAAAGAGTGCCAGATGTGCCACACAGCATCAGGTATGCAGCAGGACCAGTGGTGCAGCGTGTCCTCCTGAGGTGTGGCGCCTGGATTCAGTTTTGGACAGGCCCAAGTCAGGGTTTTTCCTGGTGGTACGTGCAGCAGCCGCTCGCCGTCACTGAAAGACTCAATGAAATCTTCGATTAAATACGCTGAGCTGCAAGTGTCTAATTTCTAATTTGGTAGAGGATGCCAAATCTAATCTAATTTGGTAGAGGATGCCCGCTGCAGCGACCCTGGGTTCGATTCCACCTGGCGGCCCCTTGTTGCATGTCTCCCTCCCTGTCTCTCTCCAGTTGTCCTTTCAAAATAAATGCATAAAAAGCCCCCAAAAAAACAAAAACACTGACTCATGAGCTGGTGGCAGTGAGAAATTTAGCCACCAAATTCTCTATGCAGGAAAAACCCTGGCTTGAGTAATTTTGGATGGGCCACCCAACACAGAAATGAATACTGACATACAGAAAATGATCCCTGCCTGACCCGTTTGTTTCTATATGGCCTTGAAAGCACACATAATTTCTGTTGAGACAAGCTTTGACAGCGCGGCGTACCCCTTCCTCTTCTGTTAAAAGTTTTGGTTCGTTCACACCGAAACCGCTACGTCTAATTTTGCTCTTGTTGCTCTCTCCCAGACACTTTCATGGAAGCTTTGGACGAGCGGCAAAGTAGATGACGTCAGTTGTGTGATTCTTCTTGGGTGGAGGACGTCTATACTCTGATTGATTGCTGCTGCTCTGCATCATAGCTCATTTCCATAAAGTTCAGGGGACTTCATCTTTCTCAATGCTCTCACCGCCCAAAACGCAAATGCCAAGTTGCCAACACTTTTGATGCTCTTTGCCACTGAAAGATGCCGGTTCTCATAGAAAATTCATTGGTTGAATGAATGGTTACGGTGCATCATTCACTTTGAAAAACTGTGGTCTTAAGTATTATATGCTCTCATTTCATTATTATAAGTGTTGTATTTGTCATAACAGCTACATGGAATGCTGTTTTGAAGAAGGTGTGCAAGATGGCCACCGTGAAACTCATGGTCTATTGGATTCTAAACCCTCCAAAACCTATGTATAGAACCAACAACTTTGTTTCTATGTTTCATATTCCAATAAGTTTCATGGCAGCCATCTTGCAGGCCATCTTCAATACAACATTTCACATGGCTGTTGCAACAAAAAAAACACGTATGAAATGTGAGACCCATACTTTGGACCAAATTGAATTGATTTTTATAATTACATGCATATCAGACATATTGGTACAATACCAGCCATCTCAAAATTTTTGAGTGGTCAGCACCTTTTTCCAAAAGAGTGACCCTTAGAGAGTATTTGTGCCAAATTTCTTGTTTGTATCAGCGAGTGAACGATTCTTGCCATAATCTGCTCCACTATTCCCTGTTTTCGGATTTTCTGTTGTTCTTTTGCTCCTGCTTTTCTTCTGATTACTTTCCTCATTGTGTTTTCATCCCTGGGTTCTGCTTCCATTTCCAACAGATGTGCGGACACCATGAAAATGAAACACTGTAATAATTCTTGTGACAGTGACCACAGCTGGCCATGGTAGTCCGGGTCAGCCCCACGTGTCAATCGCAGGCTACAGAGGTTCAGCGAAACGTGTCAGCACGGGAATTTATCATTATTGATGACGTACGACACGCATTGCTAGAAAAATCCGATCTGTCTGTTTAAACCACAGACGTATTGGCGAATATCTGATTTGTATCTGATTTATTTCCACATATAATGGGGGACAATTTCTGATTCCATGCAGGGTTTTTTTCACGTTTACACATTGATGTTACAGATCTCTGTGCCACTTGTGAGGAAAAAAATTGGAATTGGGCCACTTGAACCATGTAGTGTAAAGACAGCTAGTGTGTCACAGATGCAGAAACTGGACCCAAGCACAGACACGGTCGAAGACACAGATGGTAGAGTAAAAAAATATTATTTACATGAAAAACAAAAGGCAGGAACACGCTGAAAAGACTTAGGGACACGGGGTAACAACACAGACGATCCGACAAAGGACAATAGAAAGACACTGAGCTTAAATACACAAGGGAAAGAGACACAGGTTATACCCATCAGGTAATCACATGAGGGGGTGCACAGGAAGAGAAGACATGATGGAACTTGAAAACAAAACAGACAGACAGGAGATGAACCATGACACAGAGAAGGAGAGAGAGTGATACTCTGTGATAGGTGCCATGTCATTTAGGCTGAGAGTGAGGGCAAGATAATCTAGAGAAAAGGTATTTGGAGAAAATTTAAAAGTGTAATACCTAAAATGTATCTACCTCAGTTCATACAGAAAAATGGTCTACTAATAAAAATCCTTTATATTGTTTTCTATGATGATATGCCTATACAATTTTATTTTGGCATGGTATTGTGTAAACATGGCTCCAAAGAGCCAAAAGTTTCCATCACTCATGACCTTAAACCAACTCTCATCATGTGTTTGTGCCATCTGTTGCCTTCTCACTACTGTGAACACAGCAGTTACAAGTCGCCTCAATATGACTTGTGCCCTCTTTATTAGTTGAGTAAGCTTAAATTGTAGTGAATGTTTTAGCATTTACTATTTTCTGAATTCACTGAATCAACTTAAATGTTTAGGGCACATTTGACTTGATGGTGTATTGGACTTTCAAAAAAACTAAAGAAATGAAGTCAAAACAGAGGAAAAATGATTCACTCACGTCAGGTCAACTCCCTGACTCCTTGGCCCTGTATAAACTTCTGTCAGTGTCAGGTTTAAGGTTAACAGACTGCTGTACCACCTGCAACTATCAGAGGTTTAAACCAAGATGGCAGGAGGAGACTCCAGTTGTCCTCTGCCACTCTGTCCATGGCCCCATGTGTGTAATGTCCTCCAGAAACAAATGTTGGGCCTTTTTCTTGATGTGTATTCATAGTACACTGCCAGGAAAAGAGGAAAAATCCACTGGGATTCGCCATACTCTCCTTCATGTTGAGAGCACAGACTCCCATCCCAGCGATTAACGTTAATGAGCCAAGGACGAGTGTCAAGCTGATGAAGGTTGGTCACATCAAGTCAGAGGATTGCTGTCTCAAAAAAATCGTGAGCATTGCCCTGACTCAATATGTAGTTTCTCCTTTGACGTCACCTGATGTGACAAGTTTCAGCAATGAAACTGAACTTTACTTAAAGGGATAGTTCACCCAAAATTCAAATTTCACTGATCTACTCACCCTCATGTCGACTAAGAGCTGTGAGAAGTCCTCCGTCCCTTCTCTGAGTTACGGGGGGGTCCACGCAGCAGTATTTGTCCATATAATGGTTGTCAATGGATACCAACTTTCTTCGTCCAAAAAGACACACCAAAAAACATCCAAATACCTCCATAGTGCTCGTCTGTAATGTCCCTCTTGTATTGAAGCCCCGACATGAGAAATTGTTCTGCCTGTGTCACAGGCAGAGCAGTGAACTGAGACACTGGGAGCTTCCGCTACAAACAAGCTTAAAATATAGACTTATTTAATTTTTTTTCGGAACAGTTTCTCATGTCAGCGCTTCAATACCAGAGGGACATTACAGACGAGCACTATGGAGGTATTTGGATGTTTTTTGGTGTGTCTTTTTGGACGAAGAAAATTGGTATCCATTCACAACCATTATGGACAAATACTGCTACGCGGACCCCCCCGTAACTCTGAGAAGGCACGGAGGACTCTGAAAATTCTCACAGCTCTTAGTCGACATGAGGGTGAGTAGATAATGAGTGAAATTTGAATTTTGGGTGAACTATCCCTTTAACATGCAAATGAAGCTCACTTGGTAGAGCTGCCGCCCCATGTTGAGGCTACAGTCCTCACTGCTTGCGGCCCCGGTTCGAATCCTGCATCGGGCAGCCCTTTGCTGCGTGTCATTCCCCCTCTCTGCCTCCCCATTTCCTGTCTCTCTCTTGACTGTGCTATCGATTAAAGGCAATAAAACGCCCCAAAAATGTACTTTAAAAAAAAACATGCAAACGAAGAATCTTATAGGGTCTAAAGAATCATGGTCATACTGAGTGTTGTTGAATCTGACTGTTACCAACTGCATGTGTACGAGCAGATTGTGTGTGCACGTGCATTTACATGTGTCTATAGCCTATTGATTCCTAATTTTGGCTATAAATGCAGCCAAATCATAACTGAATCTGAAATTAAATAACATGTGAAAATTACATTTTTCTGGTATTTGTAAAATTTTCACATTCACATTTATTTTCACATTATGGGAATGTGGTCAGGGAACCAACTTTATATAACATTAACACATATTGACATGACACTTTGGGGTTCTATAAACTAGATCAACAACCTTCACCAACCTTAATTGTTCTGAAAATCTGTTTTGTATATAAAGATAAGAGGAGTCGTGACGTCCTGAGCTGAAAACCTGATCAAACCCCCCCCCCCCCAAAAAAAAAAAACTCCAACATGACTGCCATGTTACATCACCTGAAAACACTATACCCCATCCAAGGCTCCTGGTTTCACTCCTCCCCAGCCTGACCAAGTCACATGCACTCACAGGTGAATAAAAACCCCATGAGATACTATCAGTGGGTATACTCAGAGGTTCTCACAAAAGCCTCTGTGCTCTGCTTTGGCTTCCTTCTCTCCCACACAGACTCACAGCAACAGGTAGCTATGCACCCCTCACTCTGCTTTTAAAGCTTCAACAGCACATTCAGGTTGAGCAGAACAAATCTGATGATGATTAGTTTGTAGCCTTTTTGCTGCAGTAACATGTGTATGAATTGTTGAGGACAATTTCTGATTTCAGATTTATTTATTTTTGTAAAAATGGAAACAGTACATATTAATGGACATTGACATGTAAATATGTGGGATTATAGCCAAGTGGCTAATTTCCATCCCCAGTCCCATTGGCAGGTTGATGTTTAGATATAAAAGACAATGACGATAAAAAGTACAAAAAGTAAAAAGTACAAGAGGCAGGACTAGGACAACAAAACACTTTGACATCTTAGGCAAGGCAAGGCAAGGCAATTTTATTTGTATAGCCCGTTTTTACAAACAGTTTGTCTCAAAGGGCTTTACATGGCATTGTAACAACATCCTCTGTCCTTAGACCCTCACATCGACTGAGGAAAAACTCCATGGAAACCCTTTTAACAGGGAAAAATCCGAGAAACCTCAGGGTGAGCAACAGAGGAGGGATCCCTCACCCAGGACGGACAGACGTGCAATAGATGTTGTACAGACAGATCTTACACAGATCTTACACAAAACATATATGAAAGACATACATAAACCACCAGTTAACTGACCATAGACGGTTAAAAGAGTGGGTAAGGGGACCAAAAGGTTACTGAGAAGTTATAAAGTGCTATAGTGCTAGTTAAAGTGCTATGTGCTAAAGTGCTGTTTGCTAAAGTGACGAGTGCATAAGTGCAAGATTGAATTGAATTGCACGATGCCCCATAGTGCAGGATTGACTATCCCATAGCACATAGCACACTATCCCATAGCACACGATTGCACATGCAGATGTGTGTCCAGTATTGCACAAAGTTTGTATACATAAATGTATTATGTACACACCACTGTATGAAATTGAGATACATATGTTTATGTATACACAATACAGAAAAGAAAAGAAAAAAAGAATACAGAGTGGTGCCACATACAATCAACCAATCAGGCCAACCAATCAGGCAAACATACACCTCTAGACTTCATGATCACAGGTCTGGTTTTGCAACATTGTCTGATACGTTTCCTGTGGAAAATTTAGAGTTAGAGTTACGGTTTCCTCCGGGGGAGTTACGGGGTTGGGGTGGGTGTTGTGTGTGTGTGTGTGTGTGTGTGTGTGTGTCGGGTGTGTAACCTATATGAATTTTACACAGGGCTACACTTAACTCTGCAGTGAAAGCTCTGTTGTGTGAGGTTATTGGTGAGATGACGTCTTATTAGGATTATTAGGACAAGGATACCTGCTCTGTCAAAACAATATAGTTTGATCAACTGCTCATCATCAAACAAAGCCACAGTGTTTCTGTTCCCTGAATGTTCACACGTTTCTCTCTCAGTGCCATCCCCTACTGGCAACTCTTTACCACTGACACCTCTGGAGCTCTCCTAAATATCTGGGGAGTAGGAGTGATTCTTAGACTTAAGAAAGTTGATAACTAGCTTTTATTCTTAAGTTTGAGAGTAGGACTAAATTTCCCAAATTCTCAGCACTTAAGACTATAATGGCATCCTTTATATTTTTTCTATGATATGATGCTATATACAATTTTATTTTGGCATGGTATTGTGTAAACATGGCTCCAAAGAGCCAAAAGTTTCCATCACTCATGACCTTAAACCAACTCTCATCATGTGTTTGTGCCATCTGTTGCCTTCTCACTACTGTGAAGGCTGCCATTGACCGCTCTCTTGAATATTTATATTTTGCAGTTGCATACTGTTGAAATTGAGAACAATAACAATCTTACACAATTTTCTTTATTTCCTATGCACACAGAACACTGGGGTGTTTGCTGTACAGAGTTGAGCCTTAGTCAGAAGTTTGTGCTTTTAGCTCTTTGCAGTGAACATAGCCGTGGTAAAGAACTTTACACAATAATTGACATTGCCACAAGTCAATGACCATGGGGTGGGGGGGGTGGGGGGCACATAGGCTGGCCAATCAGATTGCAGGGGGGGCGGGTCCCCCCCGTGCCACCATGGAAGACCCACCCCTGGTTACACTTCCACTGGATATGGCTGACAGGATGAAACACACTGTTGCTCCTTTTTTTTCCTCCATATTTTACACTCTTTGTTCAAGAACCATTTACACCAACTCCAATAAGAGTGCAGCCGGGGCCATGGAAACGAACTGAGCAATGTTTTACTATACTGACACGATTCCTGCGTCTGCAAAACAAATCATGTCAAACGCTAAATATTTGCAATCAGATAAACAGCCAGGAGCAGGGAGCATGTCACCTGTCCAGGGCTGCAGGTGTTATACTGTATCTCATTCCCACAGTAAGGTGAAGGTAAGAAGAGTCTGTCATGATCATGTGACTCTTAATATAACAGCAGATTTAACTATATGCACTCCCTGAAGCTGATTACATTTAGATAACCAACATGGGGCAGAAGGCAGAGAATGTGCCAAACAAGCACAACCCACTGACAGTAGTTATAAAATACATTTAATCACACAACCACACAATGTGATTTATTTATTTATTTATTTATATGGTATGTGCATATTTATCTTTTTTTTTTTTTCCTCTGGCACATTTCATCTAAGTTTTTATGATCTTATGTTGTGTGAATGGTTGTATGTCAGTGAAGAGTATAAACTGAATTGCCCTTTGGGATAACGTTTTCTGTATCTGTATCAAATGTATACATGAGATCACACAGTGATTAAACAAACAGGTCGGGATGTAATCTGGCTTTAACTGAGAACTAGTGTGAACAGAGAGGCCTATCAGACATTTGAGATTAATAAAGATTATTTTTATTATCAGCAGACCATGTGACTGGCAAATATGTGTTGTCAAGGAAACATGTTGGCAACTCCTGATAGGCTGATCTGATTAACCTGATCCAGCTTGGAGCTTTGCATGAAGGACCAGAGCTGGAGCCTATCATACTGCCAGATATCATTTGATTTATATACTCAAAATCATATTTTTATTGAATGAGTTATGTACAACTCCCAACACACTGGTTAAATTGTGACAATAAGACACTGTAGTTTAGGGTCAAGGAAATTCAGCTCATGTGTGACCTCTGTGACCCAGGATGCGTGTGGTGTGTGCTTTGGTCTGTTTCTGACCCTGGTGCATCTGTCTACTCCTCTGATGCTGGAGCCTTCAACATCAGGTCATTTGGAGACAAGAAAGCCTCCAACACCACTCTGATGAACCTCATCAGCACGGTCTGAAACTCCACTGTTTGATTTTCCTATGTTATTGTATTTATCATATCATATTTGGCATATGAAAGGAATATACTGTATTTTGAAGGATACCAGTGTTCAGTCTACATTTGACCATCCTTCCACTATCTTGACCTGGTGGCATGTTGTAGTGAATACTATATATCTCACAAACTAACCATTTAAGGATTCCAGATCCACAACGTTTGCAGAGTTACAAGAAAGGAGATAGGAGATTTTGAATTGTAGTACACTTATCAATCAACCATTTGATGTGGGTCCTACATTTCCCACAATACAACCAACAGCACTGACATGCCATAACTGTTTTTTATATTTTATTTTATATCTGTCCCCAATTTG
>NW_028221176.1:15000-60120 GCF_045865225.1 Trachurus japonicus | reverse complement strand
TCTCTCTCTCTCTGTCGTCTCTCATTTGACATGAGGAGCGGCAGTAGATCATTTTAAATCACTGACTGAAAAGCAGCCGTCCATCATTTAAAAATGAAATTGCGAACTGTACCATGAGAATCGGTAGGCTACATGAGAATATTGTAACGGTGAGAGAACCACATGGTGTGGAGTGGACGTGGTTTACACATATTATTTGCATTTCAAGGTGCAGACACAGAAACGGCTCGTTCTCAGGAGAGCCACTTTTAGATGGCTGAGATTTAGAACCGCAGATTGATTTGGGGGCAACACGCTACTAATACAATGTGGTTGGACCACTTAAACCTATGTGAAATGGTTGAAAAACAGCATCATGGGACCTTTAAGGGCCAACCTCAGCATGCCCATTCTCAAATATCTTTCCCATGAATGAGAAAAAGCATTCAAAACTCTTCTCTGGCTTCCTCTCAGGGTTTTTTTGTTTGAAAGAAGAGAAGCAGTTGAGAGCCTGTGTTCCATTGTCAGGAAGCTGTTTTCTCGGCTGCAGTTTGAGTTTCTGGGCACAAGGAGCATCTGGAGGACCACTGACATGTTTATGAACCTTGTGTCGTCTCATGACTTTGGAGAAACATGATGGGAGCATTTGGCTACCAATCCTGTAATGAGATGAAATATTGGTTTTAGGTGAGGATGGAAATAGGCAGCACTGGGCTTTGCAATCTCTGCTGTTAACCGCTATCTCATTGCATTCCAGCAGTCTTGGTAGATGTTGAACTATTTCACCATCCAGACAGTTTATGTAGAAGCCAGAGGCTGTCCTGCCCACGTTCTCCGCCGTGCCTGAGCAGGTCTTCAATATGAAGCAGTTGGGCCTTGGATGTTGAAGGTGAAGAATTCGGAGTGAGCCAAAGATCTATTGCTTTGTTCATCCAAGGTGATGTATACTTTAATTTCCTCATCATGGCGTCCCGCAGTATAAACCTTGGCTAAGAGAATCTTTGAACAGAACCAGTGAGATCTCCTCCACAGGCTTGTGTACACTGAGTTGAGACCTCTGGGGTTTGTGTGGGTCTGGCTCCCCGCCATGCTCTGATGAGGGTTTTTCTGACTCATTGATCCATAGTGCTAGTCCTGGATGGAGAGCAGAAAGGTGTCTCTTGCTATTACAGTCATTTATCATTACATTGGCACTTCCTGGCAGTCTGTTGACCTGCATCGCCTCCCTGAGGGCAGAAGTTCAAAATGGAGGTGGCCAGGGTGGGAGGGGTCTGGAGAGGTAGTGGGTGTCAGCAATGTCTTCAAGCTCTTAAAGGGATAGTTCACCCAAAATTCTAATCTATTATCTATTATCTACTCACCCTCATGTCGACTAAGGGCTGGGAGAAGTTTCAGAGTCCTCCGTGCCTTCTCTGAGGTACAGTGGGGCTCGGCGCAGCACTGTATATGTCCATATGACGGTTGCGAACGGAGCTCACTTTTCTTCGTCCAAAAAGACACACCAAAAAACATCCAAATACCTCCATAGTGCTCGCCTGTAATGTCCCTCTTGTATTGAAGCCCCAACATGAGAAATTGTTCCGAAAAAAATTAAATAAATATATATACACGCTGGTGACATCATCGCCTTGGGCCACTGTTTACACCGGCTTGGGGAGACATGCTGGTGAACTCCTCCAAGTTCGAGGATGATGTTTTCAACGCCTCCACTCAACCAGTATGTCATATGAGTTTCTGTATAGTTGACCACAGATTGATTGACAGATTTTTTGCTCTTTTACATAATCCTTTGTGCATTGAGAAGTCTTGTACGGCGTTATGACTGCACTTCACAGCTATGGCTTCACTGCTAGGGACTGCTGCCTCAAGACTTTAAACCTTTGCCTCAGCTATAGAAATTTTCTTTTTTTGTGGCAAGCATGGAAGTCTCACGCTGATCTTTCTCCATTTTCATTCCAGACCCCTTCTCCGCATACGTCAAACATGCTTGGCGGCTTCAGCTTAGCCTTTAGTCCTATCTGCTGTAGCAGCGGCGGCCGTGGATGATGCACCAGAGCGTGTTGATGTAGAGACAGAAGACCATGCCTTCAGAGCAATACAATTTTTATCTTTTATGCAAGTAAGCTGAGTTCACCATATATGGGTGTATGTGCAGCTGGTGAAATTACTGATGTGTAGTGCTTACCACAATCTCATTGACTACATTGTTTTTTCACTATACTGTCTTCCTGCTTCTCATCCACTCCTGCATCCCAGAAAATAAGCCTTAAATTAACCAAATAGTTGAAAAACATACACACAATGAAAAACTAATTTCAGAAGCTACTTTATACAAATATTAAGGCTTTTCTAGTCTACTCGACCACTCGAAGCACTTTACACTGTAGGTCACATTCACCCTTTCACACACACATTCATACAGTGCTAGGCTCACATAAGGGGGCAAGTGTGGGTTCAGTGTCTTGCCCAAGGACACTGCGACATGTTGACTGGAGGAGCCCGGAATCAAACCTCCGACCCACGAACGTAGGGAGGACGCTTAGAACTAGGTCAAAGTTTAGGTCCAAGTTCCTCAGAGAACCAGGCCAGTACGACATGAGTGTTGGAGGTGAAGGTGTTTTACTAATGGAGATGGTGAGATGTGTGTGTGAACTGTGGTGCATTCACTGACCTACTTCAAACAGGCTGAACAGTGTTTTCTCGCCAATCTTCTGTGAAATCTTTCCTTCCTGATGGTTGGACTCTCAGTGTTAATGAATGAGCTGCTCACCAATTTCATCAGTGGTGCACAGGAGCTATTGATGGATGTTAATGTGAACTGGAGTGGATCTGACAGTGACCTTTAATACTCTCTATTGAGCCCTATAGAATCTTTAAAGAGTCCTGTAGAGGCCTATGGACTCTCTGGAGACCTGTGTTTGAATATTTTTTGAAATGGTGTGAGGAATCCTTTTCATCTTTGAATGTCTTAAAGACAAAGAATATGTGTATTGATTTTAGCCCTGATTGATGGTCAAGCAATTGAAATTGCTAGGCACTATTATTGACTTTTTTTGTCTTCGAAAAATCTCTAAATTCCAGGTTGATTCTTCCCTGATGACTATGTTTTATCGTTCTTTTATTGAATCTGTTATCACATTTGGGTCTGCACAACAAACTTTACAAGAACTCTACAACAAACAGCTGATCAAGAAAGCAAGCTCATCTTGTCTGACTGCTCTCATCCCTTACATAAACAGTTTAAGTTTCTTACCATTAGGTTCACTACTTTAGACCCCCATTTGAAAAGGCAAACAGATATAAACACTCCTTTGTACCTTCCGCTGTTTTTCTTTTAAATGCCAGGAGGAAAAGGTAGTCAGGGTGAAATAGCCTTCCCTCCTAAGTATAGCGTTTTTGTTTTTATCTTGGGTCTGTATTACGATTTTTAATTTATTGTAATTTATTATGCCATGTGTTGAGTATATTTTGCTTTGTGTGTTCCTGCTGTTGCAAAATCAATCGCCCCCCTGTGTTTTTCTTGAAACTATTTGGTGCTGTTGGCACTTCAGGTTTCACTAAAACTTCTAACAATCTGTTTGTTATTTAGACAATAAATTTCTCATCTCTTGTTGTATATGCAGGGAGGCCTTAGCCCTGCTTGCCCATTTATACCAGCTGTCACTGACTGCGCGCAATAACTTAACTGACCTGAGAACAGTAAAAGCTGAGCCAAACACAGCTTAACCAAGCACACTTGCCTGTAGAGCTATAGTAACTAGCCAGAAGCCTGTCCAGAATGTGCTTGCGCAAACAAATTCAGCACGGTCACACCTACAGTACGTAAATGACAAAACAACATGACAAAATTTTTAATTTTTTTTATTTCAGTGCACATTAATGAACATAATGAATGTAAAGGTGCCAGTGTTAGCCAAAGGCTAATTTCAGACTGTAGTCCTCCTGGCAAGGTGTTAAAATCCATTAAAATGAACAACAAGGACATAACAACATAATTCATAAAAGTGTAAGAGTGAAGTTATGTTTTATGGGGTATGTAAATAAAAGGTAAACATGGGTTTACTGTAGTGATATTGAAGTATTGTTCACTGTCTTATTTAATTATTGCTGTGACTGCATGTGTTAGTGTCAGCCACTTGGCGGTGCTTGTAAGACAGCGGGTCGTGATGAGGAGATGAGAGGAAGACGGGAAGAAAAAGAGGAATGGCGGCATGTTAAAACTGTTGTTGAGACCACACTAAAGGTTATGAACAAAACCTAGGACGTGGTTGGACTCTTATTCCCTCACACCCACGTCGCTTACACTAGCTTCCCAAGACAGAAGCACACTGCAGGCAACAGAGGGCAGCAGCTCACAGGAAAGATTAGATCCCTAATGAGGTAGGTGGCTGTTGAAACCAGATGTTAGGACAGCTGTCACTTTCACTTAAGTATGATGCACTCTATTCTCTCTCTCATGGGCACAGCTTTCTCTTGTTGAATCCCCGTTTCACTCAATCACAAATAAGATATAATACAAATAGCTATAGTAGAAATAAAATAAAATAGAATACATTATTATTCTGCATAAGACCCTGACTAATACTCATAGTAATGCTGCATTAGCATCGAAACAAGGTAGGCTAAATAAAAAATTATTATACATACGTAATCTAAGAAAAAAAGTGGAAAAGTCAGGGGCCCACTTTAGTATTCTTTCAGGGGGCCTAGAATTCCTAGCAACGGCCCTGCCATACATACAGCAACACCAACAATGGACAGCAGAGGGCGCATATCCCCTATTTAGCTGGATGCAGAGAGATTGATATAACACTCAGTTATTTTGTTTATATATAACTATGGTATGTTACACATAGACCCCCTATAGACCTGTTTAGACTCTCTGTAGACTCCTATACGGGTAACAGGCTAACAGTTAGTATGATAACAGGCTAACAGCACGTCTGGTCTCTGAGCTACAAGAAGAACCAGCTGTTAGGAACGCTTATAAAACAAATCAGTTTCATATCCATGAAAATCTGAGGCATGGTCCCTGAATGCAGCAGAGAACTGAAGAAGAGCCAAACTGTCTCTCTCTCTCTCTCTCTCTCTCTCTCTCTCTCTCTCTCTCTCTCTCTCTCTCTCTCTCTCTCTCTCTCTCACACACACACACACACACACACACACACACACACACACACACACTCACTCACTCACTGCACCAGTCCTCCCTTCAGCTCACACAGCAGATTTTTAATTGCAGTGTTAGTGAACAGAGCCAAATTTATAGCATCACTGCATGGGCACACACACACACACACACACACACACACACACACACTCACTCTGCGTCGGTTGGGGGGTGAAGTTCTCCTGAATCTCCTCTTTCCCAACAGGACGTCACATTGTCATAACAACAGGTTGGACTATTGATGTGATGATGTGACCTTTCAACAGGTGTCTACACCTGCACAGCTCAGGTCCTCTGAGACATAAACACTGGTCCTGGTCCTGGTCCTGGTCCTCTGTGTGTGTGTGTGTGTGTGTGTGTGTGTGTGTGTGTGTGTGTGTGTGTGCTCTCGCATTTATTACTTGGTGGGGCCATACCACCTGTAGCCCACCAACAGTATGGGGCCATGAATTCTCGTGGGGCCATTTTGCTGGGCCCCACACCGTTTAGTGCTTTAACGTGGCTCAGGAGCCTTCCCTGATGCTCCTCATGCTTTTTTCTCACTTGGCCCACAAGGTGACAAAAAGTGGAAACGTGTGTGTGAAGTGTGTGTGCTCACTGGCCCCCTGGAGCTTGGGGGATGCAACTGCAGCCACACACACACTTCCGGAAGTGTGTGTCATTTTGCTGGGCCCCACTCCGGAAGTGTGTGTGATAACACCTATAATATTAACCATTCCGCCTGAACTTATTTTGTTTTTTTAGCTGTAAAAGTGTCATACAGTCTGCTATGAGTATGTGCTTTTTCAGGACAACTTATTCTTTCAACATCTGGCAGTTGTTTTTCTCTACTGTATGATATAAGTGGTGTAACAGGGTGTAATAACAGAAAAACACAAAAAACTGAATTGAATTTTTGTGGTTTTTACTCAATAAGGCACTGAGAATATACATGAACAAAATAATTTGAATGTATAAAATGAAATATAAAATATGAAATATAAAATATATATACACTAAAAAATACAATTATGTCAACTTTGACCCAGTAGTTTTTTGTTTTAGGTCTCATTTTTCCTAACTGTGCGTTCACACCAAAAGCTTCCAAAGTGTCAAAAACGCTCGAGGGTGGGCGTCAGACAAGACAGCTCCCAAAACGGCAAATATTTTCAGCCGCTTTGGCCGCTCGTCACGTGACTGACGTCAAAGTTCGATCGCGCTGGTCATTGGGGAGCCGAAATACAAAAAAAAAGGAAAAAAAGGCAGCCGACGGACATCTCTATTCTGACAGGCTGCCGCCGGTTGCCGCTTAACCGCGTCATAGCTCATTACCCTAAAGTTAACCACGGCTCAACTTCTCATCTGGTGACGCTTTGGACGCTTTGGACGCTTTGGAAGCGCGGCGACGCCTGTTGACGCTTTGGACGCTCAGTGTCGCCGGGCTCTCATTGAAAATGAATTGACTTCCGGCGTTTTTGACGCTTTGGAAGCTTTTGTGAACGCACAGTAAGTGGGTCCAGGCGTTTTTGGCCCTGCTGGTAACTTACTGCGAACAGCAGTGCCTGTCCAGCTGTAAGCAGAGGCCTACACTGCACTGCTGACATTTCCATTGAGTGTTTCTTTTGTAGACAGTGTACTGCTTTCTCCATCTCTCCAGTGCAAGTAGGGACAGGGAAACAGCTGGCAAAGACTTGTAGTGTTGTTGATGGCCGTTCTTCAGAAGACATCCTAAAAGTAAAAGAAAATCAGATCAGAATCATCTCAAAGAACATTTTTGATATCAGCAATAGAATACAAAAAAGTAATACACATGGCAGCAGTGTCTAGAATCACAATAAATAAGAAACCTTCAGTAAAATAAATAAAACAATAAGATGCTATTCCACATTACACAGGGTTGCCAACTCTCACGCATCTGGCGTGTGTCACACGCTTTTAGGTCCTGTCTCACACTCTCACGCCACTCAAACAATTCTCACGCCAAAATCAAGCGATTTGGCAAAAAAAAAAAAAATTAAAGCAAGCTTTGGCACTCATCAATAGGCTCTCTGATTGGTGTGCGTGATGCTTATCCGCGTGTCGATTGGACGGCTGCTCAAGCCTGTGATCACAGCACAGTAGGACGGGGAGTTGTCGATCCGCGACCCACCCCCCCTCCACCAACAGCGGCACGGTGCTGAAGCCTGGACCCGACTTGGTCCGAATCCGATGGCCAAAAAAAAGAGGGAGAGAGCGAAGCCCGAGACACAACCTGACCTGACCGAGTTATGTTTTCGGACTGAACGCGGCTCGAACTGACGCCTGCGGTCGGGCTGGTTGGGCCAGTCCGTTGAAAACGATAACATCAAGATGCAGACTGGGTAGCACAAAAGTACAGCCAGGCAGCTCAGTCCAGAGAGCAGAGGAGAGAGAGACAGCGCAGCAACAGGTGTGTGTGTGTGTACGTCTGTGTGTACGTGTGTGCGCATGCATGCACGTGGGCCATACCTGCAAACTCTGAATGGGTATGTAGAATGTTTATTACAGAAGAGAAACACACATTTCAGGACCTGACTTGTATCATCAGGCTGTAATAGAAGACTGAACAGGACATGTCTGTTCTGTCCTTTCATTAATAGGCTTAATAGGCTGGTCCAGGCCAAAAGCCAGAGCTCCTCACTAGACCAGTTTCATACACTCCAGCCATACAATGATAGGAACCACAGATCTGCTTTTTTCCCTCTTATCTGAAGCAAATGTTGTGTTTTCCCTTTATTTTCTTCTCAGAGTACACCAGAATGCTTCAAATACATGTTAAAATCACAATTTTTTCCTGGGGGGGGTGCCCCCAGACCCTATTACACCTCTAGCCTACTCAGTTTGCAGGTATAGTGTGTGTGTGAGAGAGAGAGAGAGAGAGAGAGAGAGAGAGAAAGAGAGAGAGAGAGAGAGAGAGAGAGAGAGAGAGAGAGAGAGAGAGAGAGAGAGAGAGAGAGAGAGAGAGAGAGAGAAAGAGAGAGAGAGAGAGAGAGAGAGAGAGAGAGAGAGAGAGAGAGAGAGACAGAAAAACTACAATAAACATAACTATTATTATTATTATAGACAACCCCCCCCCCCCCGCCAACAGGATCTCACTCCAGCCCAGGACCAAAAGTTGGCAACCCTGCATTACATTGTTTGAAACTAGCAGGATAATAACAGCCACTAAGAAGAATATTGAAATCAAGTGTTTAGTTTTTAGTGAAGCAGCAGATACAGGTACACACAAGCAGATACAGGTACACACTAAAACAAAGAAAGAAACAGAAATTCAAACAGCAACAGTAAACAAACATGATCAATCTTTACTACTCACCCAGATTCAGATGAATTTCCTCTATCCCTGGGTGTTGTTTTCTTCCTGGACGACCTCCACAAAATGTCCGGAGTGGAAAAAAAACCAGAAAAAAAAACCCAAGGCGATTAAAAACGACCAAACACGGTAAAAACACGGCAAAAAAAGGCAAACCCACGGAAAATAAAACAACAAAGAACACACGGATACAACACAGGTTGAAAAACACGCTAAAATACACGAAAAGTCTGATAAAATCTCACTTGTCAACACAGCTCCGTCACATTCTCTCCCCCTCTCCTTCCTCATTTAAAGCCCGGCTTTCACGGGGCTGCTGTGACGCTGTGTCTGGGATTACCGTAATGACCAGTATATCACTAAAAAGCGCAAAATGTCTGCTTTCAGAAACCGTGTTCCTTTTTTCGATTGCGCGAACGGTCTAAGATTTACGGTAATTTAAAAAAAAAGGTGTAGAATCCTGTCGGTGGCGACAGCTTCGGTTTTCCGGTGGAACACATGGCTAATTAACCTGGCGAATTCATGAGACGGCGGAGCTCTGAAGTGAGGAGTTAAAACGTCTGATAAGGTATTTGATCAATGTGTTGTTGCCGCTTTCAACGGAAATGCTCTTCTCGTACTTATTTTATGGAAGCTATGATACGAAGTACGGTAGAAACTGTTTTGCTAAGGGCGAACATCCGGGTGACTTACAGCTAAGTGCTAACAGTGTTGAACGCAGGCTTTATGGGGGTATACGAGCACACGCAACGTCATGTTATAGTAGTCAGAAATGTCACATAATCACTGTAAAACAAACTTAATTGTTCGGTTACGTTATATGCCTCGCGGTAGGCACGGGCCCGGTCAGTAAAGCTACCTGTCACCCGAGGCTCGGGCCCAGTCAGGGTCGCTACAGGCCTTGTCAGGTAAGCTAATTATGCTCCGGGTCTCAGGCCTATCGCTCTGGGCCAGGTACGCTCACTGTGGCCCGGGGCTCAGGCCTGGTCAGGGAGAGAGTTGCGGTAGGCATGGCTAGATCAGTTAAGCTTTGTGGGGTCCGGGCCACCCCCTCAAATGCAGTCGTGTTGAGAAATAGTTAAGCTAACCGATGTTATTAGTCAGGGGTTAATGATCTGTGTGAGTCACAATAATTGAAGCATGAATCCAAAACAGCTATATTCGTAGCACATGCCATATTCTCATAATTGAGAAAATAAATAATAACGTGCTAAGCTACAGTTCAACTAATATCATAAACCTTGTTTAAACCTTGTTTATGATATTCTTTAAATTATTGAATTAATGAATGAGCAGTCTGTTTTCTCATGCTGCACAGCTGTTTAATGTTATAAAAATATTTTCACAGAGCAATGACATCCAAAAGGAAGGCCCGGATAAAGCCTGTTGAAGATGCAATCTCATATATTCTGTCAGCTGGAGACAAGCCATGGTTTGCAGTGAGATTTATCAATAATATCAAAGGTATGATCTCTAGTGCTTTCAGCACATTTTTCATTCAGAAGATATCTTATAGAAATAAGTGGCTTCATTCGTCTGTCTTGTTTAAATCCAATGTGTTTAGGTATACAGTAGGTGTGTATAAATGAGCCTGATTTCCATAAGAGAAGTTTCAGGTACACACTGGTATAAATATACCAAATGTAAAGTTATCTATTTTATTTCTGCTGTATGTAAAGTGTCCAGCACATTCAAGTACTATTAAGGTAAGTGCTGGACCAATAGAAGACTGTAATGAAAATGTGAAACTGTTTTGCATATTCAATAGTAACATTTTAAGTTAATGCATAGAAGTAGTTACACAAACGGAGAACCAGAATACAGGCTTGTAGGTCATATCACATGATGGTCCTAAACAGAAAACCTTCATATTTAAAAAGTCATGTCACATTTTAGACAATTTTAGAAAGACAACTATACAGAGAACAAAAGTACACAATTAGACCTATGATAGGAGATGACATATTGATCTGTGGTCAGCTCATGGGAGCTAAAGAGTACAGACTTTTTTTAATGCTGTATGAGAAAAGTTAAGGCAACTTGGTGTGACTTTTATTTAAGTTTATTTAATTCTGTGTCATTATAGGAAGAGGAGTGTTTGCTACCGAACCAATCGGGCAAGGTTCTTTTGTGTTGGAGTACAGGGGTGAATTCATATCAGCAGAAGAATGCAGATCAAGGAACTACTCAGAGACACAGAGTACATTTCTGTATGAGTTTGATTGGCAGAAACGCCAGTGGTGGTAAGTAGGCCTATATGAGATGTATTTTTAGTAGCAATTAGGGGATTCTTGTTTAGATCTGAAACGTGCTTAAATATTTGATGAACAAATGAGTGAAATATTACACCTAATGTACTTTAAATCTCAAGTGGCTCTTCTAACAAAACTATGAAGATATAGCCTATTTTATACAGTTTATATTTATTTGATGTATTGTTTTTGTTTATTTTTAGTATTGATGCATCCAAGGAAGACGGCTCCCTTGGAAGATTAGTGAACGACAACCACAAATCTCCGAACTGCGTCATGAAAAAAGTTATAGTGAACAACAGGCCCCATTTGTGTCTGTTTGCTGTGAGGAACATCGAAGTAGGGACTGAACTTGATTACAACTATGGTGATTCAAAATGGCCATGGCGTCAAAAGGTGATGATGATCATGCATTGGTTACACTACATGATTGTTTAAGATGTTAGTTTCACTTCACACAACTTGAGATGAAATGAGAATCTTTGAGTCATAGTAAGACCAGTGTTCAAAGTATATTTTTCTTTTAAAAAAAAGAAAAAATTGTGAAAAATAATGAAAGTTCCTTTCATTCTAATTAATGAAATGTCTACACAAGGTTGAAACCAGCACTTAGAACGGGGTGTGTTGGTGCAAAAGAAATCCGCTTTACAAACTTAAAAATATTCCATCCTTCTATGTCATTATTATTATTATTATTTATTATATAAAATGCATCATTAGGTCAGGTGTCTTTGAGGACATGAAGAGTAGTTAAACAGAGTAGTAACATACAATTTCAAATGCAGATTTTATGTGAGCAAACTTTTGTGACCTGTAAGTATTTCCAGACTCATGATTCCTGTCAGAGCTGACTGTCTTCTTCTTTTATGTCTAAACACCAGGTGACATCCAAGCAGGCTCCAGCAGCAGAAGAAGAGATGACTGTGCCTCCTGTTGATCTGTCCCCCAAGGTCTATGGTGAAGATGATGATGCTGCTGCTGAAGATGATGGTCCAGAGGTAATGGAAAGAATGAATGTGAATGAGTTCGTTATAAAGTGCACTGATAACTTGACACACTAGTTTCTATTTGATCTCCATTTAGCTAACTGGTTTCACACACACAAGGTTCAGGTCATGTCTTAATGGGGCCCTGATAGATACTCTTCCTTCAAAAGGGTTTTCCAACTTTTCTCTTCTACACACACACACCAAATTTCAGTTCATGTCCTTACTGGGGCCCTCCGTATGGACCCTTCTATAAGTGATTGTTAACCTACAGGACAACACTTCTCTGCATCCAAACTAAAGTATTTATAATAACAATAATGCACTTTCTGAGCTGCTGCATGATGAAGAAAATATTTTGAAGTGAGATCACTTTTTAGGCCCTGTTAGGATGTTAAGATAGGGAGACTTCTAACACTGACCCTCGTGGGGCCCTGGATCATAATACCTTTGTGACCAGTAAGTATTTCCAGACTCATGATTCCTGTCAGAGCTGACTGTCTTCTTCTTGTATGTCTAAACACCAGGTGACATACAAGCAGGCTCCAGTAGCAGAAGAAGAGATGACTGTGCCTCCTGTTGATCTGTCCTCCAAGGTTTATGGTGAAGATGATGATGCTGCTGCTGAAGATGATGGTCCAGAGGTAATGGAAAGAATGAATGTGAATGAGTTCGTTATAAAGTGCACTGATAACTTGACACACTAGTTTCTATTTGATCCCCATTTAGCTAACTGGTTTCACACACACAAGGTTCAGGTCAGGTGTCTTTGAGGACATGAAGAGTAGTTAAACATAGTAGTAGAGTAGTAACATACAATTTCAAATGCAGATTTCATGTGAGCAAACTTTTGTGATCTTTAAGTATTTCCAGACTCATGATTCCTGTCAGAGCTGACTGTCTTCTTTTATGTCTAAACACCAGGTGACATCCAAGCAGGCTCCAGCAGCAGAAGAAGAGATGACTGTGCCTCCTGTTGATCTGTCCCCCAAGGTCTATGGTGAAGATGATGATGCTGCTGCTGAAGATGATGGTCCAGAGGTAATGGAAAGAATGAATGTGAATGAGTTCGTTATAAAGTGCACTGATAACTTGACACACTAGTTTCTATTTGATCCCCATTTAGCTAACTGGTTTCACACACACAAGGTTCAGGTCATGTCTTAATGGGGCCCTGATAGATACTCTTCCTTCAAAAGGGTTTTCCAACTTTTCTCTTCTACACACACACACCAAATTTCAGTTCATGTCCTTACTGGGGCCCTCCGTATGGACCCTTCTATAAGTGATTGTTAACCTACAGGACAACACTTCTCTGCATCCAAACTAAAGTATTTATAATAACAATAATGCGATTTCTGAGCTGCTGCATGATGAAGAAAATATTTTGAAGTGAGATCACTTTTTAGGCCCCTGTTAGGATGTTAAGATAGGGAGACTTCTAACACTGACCCTCGTGGGGCCCTGGATCATAATACCTTTGTGACCTGTAAGTATTTCCAGACTCATGATTCCTGTCAGAGCTGACTGTCTTCTTCTTGTATGTCTAAACACCAGGTGACATACAAGCAGGCTCCAGTAGCAGAAGAAGAGATGACTGTGCCTCCTGTTGATCTGTCCCCCAAGGTCTATGGTGAAGATGATGATGCTGCTGCTGAAGATGATGGTCCAGAGGTAATGGAAAGAATGAATGTGAATGAGTTCGTTATAAAGTGCACTGATAACTTGACACACTAGTTTCTATTTGATCTCCATTTAGCTAACTGGTTTCACACACACAAGGTTCAGGTCATGTCTTAATGGGGCCCTGATAGATACTCTTCCTTCAAAAGGGTTTTCTAACTTTTCTCTTCCACACACACCAAGTTTCAGTTCATGTCCTTACTGGGGCCCTCCGTATGGACCCTTCTATAAGTGATTGTTAACCTACAGGACAACACTTCTCTGCATCCAAACTAAAGTATTTATAATAACAATAATGCACTTTCTGAGCTGCTGCATGATGAAGAAAATATTTTGAAGTGAGATCACTTTTTAGGCCCCTGTTAGGATGTTAAGATAGGGAGACTTCTAACACTGACCCTCGTGGGGCCCTGGATCATAATACCTTTGTGACCAGTAAGTATTTCCAGACTCATGATTCCTGTCAGAGCTGACTGTCTTCTTCTTGTATGTCTAAACACCAGGTGACATACAAGCAGGCTCCAGCAGCAGAAGAAGAGATGACTGTGCCTCCTGTTGATCTGTCCTCCAAGGTTTATGGTGAAGATGATGATGCTGCTGCTGAAGATGATGGTCCAGAGGTAATGGAAAGAATGAATGTGAATGAGTTCGTTATAAAGTGCACTGATAACTTGACACACTAGTTTCTATTTGATCCCCATTTAGCTAACTGGTTTCACACACACAAGGTTCAGGTCAGGTGTCTTTGAGGACTTGAAGAGTAGTTAAACATAGTAGTAGAGTAGTAACATACAATTTCAAATGCAGATTTCATGTGAGCAAACTTTTGTGATCTTTAAGTATTTCCAGACTCATGATTCCTGTCAGAGCTGACTGTCTTCTTTTATGTCTAAACACCAGGTGACATCCAAGCAGGCTCCAGCAGCAGAAGAAGAGATGACTGTGCCTCCTGTTGATCTGTCCCCCAAGGTCTATGGTGAAGATGATGATGCTGCTGCTGAAGATGATGGTCCAGAGGTAATGGAAAGAATGAATGTGAATGAGTTCGTTATAAAGTGCACTGATAACTTGACACACTAGTTTCTATTTGATCTCCATTTAGCTAACTGGTTTCACACACACAAGGTTCAGGTCATGTCTTAATGGGGCCCTGATAGATACTCTTCCTTCAAAAGGGTTTTCCAACTTTTCTCTTCTACACACACACACCAAATTTCAGTTCATGTCCTTACTGGGGCCCTCCGTATGGACCCTTCTATAAGTGATTGTTAACCTACAGGACAACACTTCTCTGCATCCAAACTAAAGTATTTATAATAACAATAATGCACTTTCTGAGTTGCTGCATGATGAAGAAAATATTTTGAAGTGAGATCACTTTTTAGGCCCCTGTTAGGATGTTAAGATAGGGAGACTTCTAACACTGACCCTCGTGGGGCCCTGGATCATAATACCTTTGTGACCTGTAAGTATTTCCAGACTCATGATTCCTGTCAGAGCTGACTGTCTTCTTCTTGTATGTCTAAACACCAGGTGACATCCAAGCAGGCTCCAGTAGCAGAAGAAGAGATGACTGTGCCTCCTGTTGATCTGTCCTCCAAGGTTTATGGTGAAGATGATGATGATGCTGCTGCTGAAGATGATGGTCCAGAGGTAATGGAAAGAATGAATGTGAATGAGTTCGTTATAAAGTGCACTGATAACTTGACACACTAGTTTCTATTTGATCTCCATTTAGCTAACTGGTTTCACACACACAAGGTTCAGGTCATGTCTTAATGGGGCCCTGTTAGATACTCTTCCTACAAAACACACAGTGTCTATATGAAGTTGGGTTTCCATCCAAGTCGTATCGAATTTAAAAGCGGATTTTGTAAAAATGCGCAAAAAGCAAAGCGAATTTATGCCCGTTTCCATTCATTCTTGTTTTGCGATTAGGAGGAGTGCGCCGTGAGATTACGTCATAAGAGAGTGTGACTGTATCCAACAGTTGACACTCAGCTGACACTCAACATCATGGACAATTTACGTACTTTCCGGACTATAGACGCACCTGTATAAGCCGCACCAGCTACATTTTAAAAGAAAATACTGTACATATTATATAGGCCGCACTTGAAGACGCAGGTTTTCATGTTGTAACATGAGATATTTACACAGAAAGACAGTAGGAACTGTCCAAGTCCGCTTGCTTTTCCGCTGTTTTGGTTATGCTCCTCTCGCCCATGTGCATCTGTTTACATACGAAGCCGGTGAAAAATCAATAAATGTAGCGGTGGATAACGTTACATAACGATGTTACGGTGTGTTTGTGTAGTCTTAACTGTCATAAACAAAAGATTATGGGTGACGGAGCGCGTTTGTGTCGCGGGGTGCAGAGAGGAGAGCTGGGACACCGCGTTGTTCTCCATTTGTTTGAACGTCGCTGGGTGAAGTCCAGCAGCACTTCACCCACAAACTCTGGCTCAATTCGCATAATCTGTTTCCATCACAAAAACTCGCATTTCCTTAAATCGATACGCTGAGAAATCCACCCCCTCCAAGCGTATAAACTTTTATGCGCATTTACTGCCTTTATTCGAATTTCTGGCGTTTCCATTCAAGTATTTATGCACATTTTCACAAAATGCGCATAAGAAAAGGTGGATGGAAACCCAACTAGTGATGGTATGCTCAACCTCTCTGCTTATTTTGTCTTTAATGATGTTTAGGAATTTGCTATCAGAGGATCATCCCTGGTGGATTATTCTGACACTGATGGAACCGATGAGGATTGTTTAAATGATCAGCCATTGGCTCCACGCTGTGATGAAGGTGTTCCAAAGTTGAGAAGGACGAAAAGCATTTGGGTATGCCCCTGACACTTTAAATATCAATAATACATTGATCAGTCATTTACCCTTGTAATGTGTCCTCTGTAATTGATTTTGATAAATGTAAACTAAAATGTATAACCACGCCATAACATAACACTCAGATGATGCAGATGAAAAAAGTTCCAGATTTTTCTGATGCCCTCTACGACAGTGATGACAGTACAGAGGGCCCTTCAGCTCAGTCCAAGTCTGAGATGGCTTTACAAAGGGTGAGTGGAGACTGTTAGCATCCTGAAAGCCTGTCAGTAAAAGAGGTATTCAGTTTAGAAGATGTTAACTTTTAAGAGATAATACATAACAAACTACTCTGTCAGACATACATATAACTGGTCAGATAGTCATGATTACATGTCTTTTGCTCTAGTTGGTGAGTTTGGTGGTGTTGTTTTTTTGTAGGTGCTGCCATTTTAGTTGTAAATATTGTTCTTGCTTTCATTCATATTTTCTAAAACATTTCTGTACATTTCTGCAAAGGGTGGGCCTATTTAATTTTTACCTCAACATCTGACAAACAAATTGGGATATATTTACTCAATTTTTGTGACATAACTAGAGTATAAACAAAAAGAGATAACCTTCACCTAACACAACTCTCTTTGTAGATGCATACATTAGAAGATTTCTGTCAACGTGTCAGTGATTCAGATGAGAGTATTGTGGAAGAAACCGATTATGAGGATTCCATAAAGGATGATTCCAATGAGCAATCAGACATTGAAGTTGTTCCAAAGCTGAGGACAAAAAACATTCAGGTATGACTCTGGCACTTTAAATGCCACTAACTAAGTGACAGACCTTTCCCCTCTAAATCTGTCAACTGTTATTCATTTTGATGGTTTCTGAAAAAGGATGACCACACACTCTTTTTACAGATGAAAAAAGTACCAGATTATTCTGATGCCCACTATGAATCAAGTGATGACAGTGCAGAGGATCCATCTACTTGGTCTAAGTCTGAGAAGGCTTCACAAAGGCGAAGGAGAAGCTGCTTCCGTCCTGTAAGTCTTCTAACTACTTTTTCAGGGTAATCACTTTGAGGGTTGTGCCCCCCCCCCCTCCTAACTGAAGTTCTAGACATGCATATAGATGATTCAGTCATCACTATCATCAATGAGCCTGTCTGTTGATCTTGTAAATCTGGCACCCCGAATTTTACTCATACCACTCTAAATGCACATAATTTTAACACATATTAAACTGCCTAGGCTGCTATACATTTTAATCATATTTAGTATAAGGGAGAGAGGAGGTTGAGTTATTAATTTAGGTTTTCTTTTTCTTCTCAAGATGCAAGGGATTCTTGCAGGATCAGATGCCTCAAGTGTAGATCAAGATAGTGGAGAGGAGTATATTCCAGGTCTCATGGGAGAGAGCACAGACAGTGACTGCAGCTTGGAAATACCCATGACAAATACTAAGCATAGGCTCAAGTCCTCCAGCAAGAGCCAGTCCGAGTCCTCCAGCAAGAGCCAGTCCAAGTCCTCCAGCAAGAGCCAGTCCAAGTCCTCCAGCAAGAGCCAGTCCAAGTCCTCCAGTCAGAGTCAATTTGAGTCCTCCAGGCAGAGTCAGTCCGAGTCCTCCAGCAAGAGTCAGTCCAAGTCCTCCAGCAAGAGTCAGTCCGAGTCCTCCAGCAAGAGCCAGTCCAAGTCCTCCAGCAAGAGTCAGTCCAAGTCCTCCAGTCAGAGTCAGTCCGAGTCCTCCAGCAAGAGCCAGTCCAAGTCCTCCAGTCTGAGTCAATTTGAGTCTTCCAGTCAAAGCAGCTTTGAAACAAATGATGGTTCTGCTGAAAGCACTTGTATGAATGAAGAGACGGTGGGGCAAACATGTATTGATGAGCATGATCTTGAAAACTATGCATCTGTCTTTGTCAATCCAGTTATGAAGAAGGAGGATGGTTCAAGACAGTATAACAAGAAGCATCACTGCTTTTATTGTAAAAAGATAGTTCAAAAAATGTCAAGACATTTGTTACGTATGCACAGTGATGAAATAGATGTTTCAAAAGCATTCAGTTTTCCAAAAAACTCAAAAGAAAGACGATTGCACTTAGATTTAATCAGAAACAAAGGAAATTTTGAACATAACTCAGACGTTTTGGAGAGCCAGAAAGGAAAGCTGGTCCCATCCAAGCAGCCAAAGAAAAAGACAGAGGGACAAAAATTTCTACATTGTGTGTACTGCTACGGACTGTTTACAAAAAGAGTCATGTGGCGACATTTTCAGGTTTGCAAGTTCAAGCCTCAGGACAAGGGACAAGGTAAAACAAGGATACAGGCATTGTGTGCCTTTGCTGAACCAGCTCCTCCTGGATTTAGTGTTGCGTACTGGAAGTTCTTGAGTAATATGAATCAAGACAAGATTGCCATAGCTGTAAAGAAAGACCGCTACCTTCTGGAGTACGGCTACAGACTGTTTAAGAAGAACGAAAGGGTAATCAGCCAACACCAGTACGTTCGACAAAAGCTGAGGGAACTTGGCAGGCTGTTGCTGGCAGCAAAAAAAGTCGTACCAGTGAACACTATAAAAGAACTTATAACACCTGAAAATTATTCTCATGTTGTCACTGCTGCAAGATGCTTAGCTGGATTCAGTGATGAAACAGGCAAATATAAATGTCCATCACTGGCTCGCAAAGTTGGACACAGCTTGCTTGCTTTGGCAATGTTTAAGAAATCTGAAGGATTGAAGGCAAGAGATAAAGGAACAGTCCAAGATGCTGAGGAATTTGCACAGCTATACCAAGAGAGCTGGAAATTTGACATTGCAAGCCAAGCACTGATTCAGCTCGACCAGTCCAAGTGGAATTCCCCTCAACTCCTACCATTCACGCAGGATGTCCAAAGTCTTAATTCCCAGCTGTCTGAAAAACAACAGCAACACTTACATGCCCTGAAAGAAGAGGCTTCCCCCTCAAACTGGAAAAACCTGTCTAAAGTGACCCTGGCACAAGTTATCCTCTTCAACCGCCGGAGAGAAGGAGAGGTATCCAAAATGCCTTTGTCTGTGTACTTGTCAAGAGACCTATCAGAAACGCATGAAGACGTTAACTTGGCCCTGACAGAACTTGAGCAGAAGCTTTGCAAACATTTTGTCCGGATAACCATTGTTGGAAAGAGAGGAAGGAAAGTTCCTGTTCTCCTCACTCCACTCATGAAGGAATGTCTTGATACTCTGGTCGAGAAGCGAGCAGAATGTGGGGTACTGACTGAAAATGGTTTCTTGTTTGCATTGCCTCATTCTGTACATCACCTCAGGGGTTCTGACTGTATAAGACAGTTAGTGCATGAATGCAGTGGCATCAAAAATCCCAGAGCTCTGACCTCAACAAAACTCAGGAAACACATTGCAACACTCTCCACTGTTCTAAATCTGAAGAACACAGAACTTGACCAGTTGGCAGACTTCCTTGGCCATAACATAGATGTACACAGAAAACACTACCGCCTTCCAGAGGGGACCCTCCAGCTCGCCAAAATAAGTAAAGTCCTCCTGGCATTGGAGCAGGGAAAGCTTGGAAAGTACAAAGGAAAGAGCCTGGATGAAATTCAGATTGATCCAAATGGTACTTAGTCATATATATTTTTATATATTTACATATATTTTAATGGAATCAGTTTTGAACAGGGCAAGCTTGTATTGGCTGGAGTTTGACTATAACAGCACAATTTAAATTTAACTATTTAATCAGTCTAGCTATTTATGTTCCCCTTGTTGTACTCTTGATTGTCAGAGGTAGATCACTACACTTTCAGCTGTCCAGCTCATTCATACAGTATTTTGTCAATTCACATTTCAGAGGCTGTTGAAATTGAAGCTTGTTCCCAAGAGGATATCGAAGGTTTGTTTGAAGCATTTTTGACACTGGTTCTGAATTATCAGTCATTGGATGAGAATATTTGGGTCTAAATCTTCTTTGGCTATACAATGACAGCAGGTTCCCCTATGTAAATTATTGCCATTGCATATTTGGAAATAGGGAAAAGTGATGATATCTTATCACACAACATTTAAAGCTTTCAAATATTCTGTGACTTTATAGACTCACAAATTTTGAAAAATTGTATCTGCTATGATTTAATCTGTCAAATTAGAACAGTATGCACAACTTTCTCTGTCACCTTAGATAGATTCACATTATATACTAAATTATCAGAAAGAAAAGGATCAAATGCAGTCAGTTTCTGGAATGCTAGGACTATCTTGTTTATTTATTTAAACTATTTTCTTTTTTCAGATGCAAGTATGGCAGAAGTTCAGGGTTCAGAAGATGAGACCATCACCACATCATCACAAGAAAGCCCCTTTGCCAAACACCAGAGGAGGAAGTTTGCTAAAAAGAGAGGTAAGCTTCTTAAATTAATTTATGAGAAACATGAGGAACTTGATTCATACAGTTTACAGACAAAACAAAATCAACAAACACAAACCAATTATGACTAGGGTCATCTATGGAATATGTTGTGTGTGTGTAAAATTCTTAAAGGACCTGAAATAACTCTTCATTTATAAATTTTAAATAAAATGCACATTTCTATGACAGCCCTCTTGGCAATAATGGTGCAAAAGTAGGTGCAGAGGTTATTGTGTTATTAGCAGGGGGGGGTTGAGGGTGGAGGGAAATAACCCCTATAGTCTGAGTGACAAGTAACTACTGTATATACAGTAGATGCACAGAGGACATGGGGGCCTAGTGGGTGTTAGGCATGTGTTTCCTACTGCAATTTTTGAGGTCTTCCTGTAAGTCTCTTGTGAAGGCTGCAGAGACGTGTCTGTCCCTGCCTTGATTATCTTGTTCATAGTCATCACAATCTTGTTCAAGGGTTTCAGTTTAGCACTTGTTGCTCCAAACCACACTGGGTTGTTGAAGAATCAGGCAGGTTCATGGACAAATTCTGCCCATTTATCTGTTAAAAACGCAGGCACCATGTACAAATTATATACAATCTTTATTCATATTATTACAATTTTATAGTTGCTGCAATGACAAAATTAGGTATGCATGACAAACAAAAATACAGCCAGCTTACCAAGAGCTACTTCATATTCATATTTTAGTCTATAGCTGTCTCATTTTTCTGTTTAAACTTTTTTCTCTGACCAGATGCCAGTATACCAGAAGCTCAGGAATCAGAAGACGAGGACAGCACCGCATCCCTACAAGAGAGGACCTCTACAGAAAACCAGAGGAGGTTTTCAAAAAAGAGAGGTACGTTAAGAACACGGCATGTTATTTGACTGTGTGACATATAATATGCAAGGCAAGCTTAAAGCTTTGGTATCTGCATCATGGCATCACAGGCTTCATGGCTTTCTAATTACATGGTCAAGGTTTTAGGGCTAAAGAGGGGAGATAGACCTAAATATTCATATATTTAAAGCTCGGAGAATTGTGGTGGGTTGTGGGATAACTAGGCCTATGTCTGAACAACAAAAATCAAAAGACCAAAACAGAACGTGGTCTCCCGCTCATGACAAAGCATGCTCTCTTTCCCTCTCTCGTTGAGCAGCTTCACCTCCCTGGCCCTCCTTGTCGCTTCTTTCTGTAAATTAATACAATAGAGACAAATAGTTAGGGCTGAAAGTACTATTTACAATACAAGCACAAAAAGTAAGCAAGACTGAACCAATGTGTTCTGTCAATCTCTCCTCCACCGCTCTGCTCCATTTCAGAACCAGGGACAGTGCCACGCAGTGGCGACTGACATGTGTGACAGAATGGCGGTTCCCAAACCCTTTTTTTGGCCGTGCACTCCTTCAAATTCCTGACATAGCACTCCAAATGCCCGACACATGAAAAAAGGCGATGTGATTTTCAGCCCTATATATTACCCTTTACATCAGGGGTTGCTTGTATCTGCTATGATTTAATCTGTCAAATTAGAACAGTATACACAACTTTCTCTGTCACCTTAGATTCACATTATATACTAAATTATCAGAAAGAAAAGGATCAAATGCAGTCATTTTCTGGAATGCTAGGACTATCTTGTTTATTTATTTAAACTTTTTTCTTTTTTCAGATGCAAGTATGGCAGAAGATCAGGGTTCAGAAGATGAGACCATCACCACATCATCACAAGAAAGCCCCTTTGCCAAACACCAGAGGAGGAAGTTTGCTAAAAAGAGAGGTAAGCTTCTTAAAGGGGACCTATTATGCTTTTCCAACTTTCAGACTTTTATGTATGTTTAAAATGTTGGATAATGGTTCTAGAGGCCGTGTAAGTGTCATATCCTGAGGTTAATGCATTTGGAGGTAAACCCTGCTAGATGATTGGGATTTCTCTTGGATTTCTCTGCACACCTGTTACACTCGGTTGCACTGACTTTTTTTGACATGAGCTCGCGTTGACGTCATGGCGTGCCGGACTCCCCTACATGGTCATGCCGAGGTCTCTGCTCCAGCCCATAGACCGGCCCCGCCTCCTCCCATGCTGCTCTGTTGTGGCTAGTGGTTACTTCCTGCTTTTTCCCTGCATGTTTTAGCGCTGTAGCGTCACTTTACTAAGTTTTATTTAGAAGTTTACGCCGACGTTTCATGTAAGTGAAGCTGTAGGCCTACCTGTGTGAGAAGCGACGTTGTTCGCCGGACCGACGTAACGCTGGACCGCCGGAGCACCGGAGCTCCGGGGCTGCAGCGGCTCCTCACACAGGCAGAGCCCGTCTGCAGGCCTCCTTGGCCGGGCAGGCGTCCGTGCTCATTGTGGTAGAGAAAATCATCGCTAATAAACATACCCGCAGGTTTTTTAGACGTTTACCACCGTGTGGTTATTGTTTTTAGGAGATAAATGTTGGTCTCATTGATGAAATCTTACAATTGTGGCAGCCGGCGGGGGAGTGATAGAGTCTTGATAAACATATTGGACAGCTTTTATTTTGAAACGACACGCGGGAAGTTATCTGATGTTTCGGTGGAACGCAGAAAACTATGATGACAGGCGCCTTGGATAAAGCGTGTGTGTGTGCATCAGGGCCATTCAGCTGTAGCGTATTTTGCTCACATACTTTCAATGTAGGCGCAAGTTATACACACGGCGCGCCGCACATTCGGCGTGCTTGTTGTTTCATGCACGTTCGCAGCACACAGCTCCATGGACCTGTTTCTAGCGCTGGTGTTGTGTCAGACCGGTTCTGCTCCGTTTGAAAGGCGAAGGAAGAACATATGTGGAAAGACGTGATACACACTGTGCACTGTTTATGTGCTGTGATTTTCAACCCCCAGGCTACATACAATGCTGTGAAAAAGTATTTTCCCCTTCCTGATTTCTTACTCAAACTTGTTATTTATCATGAAACAACTTTTAACTCATTGAGTGCCGCGCGCCACTAAACAACAATAACACAGACGCACCGTGCCGTGTCACAGCCTCTCGCCGTGGAATGTGATGGTCTCTGGGCCACAGCAGGTCGGGAACACCGGCCCCACCGGTGGTCGCGGTCCTTCTGTGGTACGGGTCGGTGCCGGCGGCCTGCTTTGACCCAGAGACCATCAAATTTTACCACGGGAGGACCTTGGGGAGGACACGGTGTTGCTACAGATGAAGACCGGGCGGGACAGTCGGCTGAGAGCTTCCTGTTTCTGCTCTGAGCTGCTGGAGCCTCGCGGGTGAGAGCAGAGCAGCTGCTGCATCCACATGCACAACTCCGTTTGTAAAAGCCGAGTTATGATGAAAACTTCCAGATCATGAGCTGTCATGAGTTTTTGATCGTCATCTATTTCAGTTCTGCTCGTCGTAGAGTCCCCAAATTTACACATAAGGTGTATTAAAGTGTCTATTTTCATCATTTAAAAAAAAGCAAAAAACCTAAAATCTCGTTTTTGGCACTCAACGCATGGGAACGAAAAACGAGAAATTACGTGGTTGGCACTCAATGAGTTAATAGCCTAGACAAAGATGACCGAAGTAAATATAAAATGCACTTTTTAAATTATAATTTCATTTATTAAGGGGAAAAAAGCTATGCAAACCTACCTGATCCTATGTGAAAAACTAATTGCCCCCTCTTGTTAAATCATGAACTAACTTTGATAAACCTTTTTATTTTTTTTTGAAAGCTGGTTCAATTTCACTCTTCACATCCAGGCTCCAGTGATCCATGGTGAGAGCCTTTATCCACTAATGGAGAAAGCTTGAAACAGTGGTGAAAACCTTCTCAAGATGGCTGCCCCATCAAAATATTATACAAATAAATAAAAACATTGTGTGACAAATCTGCAAAAAAGTAAGAAATCAGGAAGGTGGCAAATACTTTTTCACAGCACTGTATTTAATGGAGGGGGGGGGCAATACCTGATATTCTCAGCTGTAAACAGTAGGCTAAATATAATCAAAATATTAAAATCACAAAAATGTTCTCCCAGGGGGCGGGGGGCATTGGTTTGGTTTTTCGGACCTTGTCACCTTTTTTACTCTCTGGAGTTTGCAGGTCTGAACTTATTAAGAGGGAGAATGGAGGCTCTCTGCTTCCGTGTGTGTCGCTTATTGCGTCTCTGGGATGAAATCCAACCTGGAAGATCAGAGCCTTCGCCCCGCTGCGCTGTCCCAGCTCTCGTCACAAACACACCCCATAACTTTTTTTTTTTTTTGACGCGCCCCATAAGTGATCTCTTGTTTATGACAGATTAAACTACACAAATACACGTCGTAACATCGTATAACGTTATCCGCCGCTCTACAGATTGATTTGTAAACGTATGCACATGTAGCCTACGGGCCGGGGGAAGAGGAGGAAGAGGAAGAGGAGGAGGAGGAGGGTTGTTGTTGTGCGGCCGCTTTGAGGAGACGAGCGAGTGTTTTAAATTATTATTTCCCGTTCATTCGTCCTGAGCGGTGGCCGCTGCTCTCTCTTCACTGGCGCTGATTTTTAAACGCCGCCGTCAACACATGAGTGGACTCGTCCACAGCATTAACTGAGAGAGAGTGCAGGCGCGGGGGCGGAAGCGCGCATGTGTGTTTTTCAGAATAAAACACCAATAGTGGCGACACTCCCATAGGACTCCCATAGAAATACAGAGTAAATTTAAGTCATAAAGTGGTAATAATCTTTGCCATGTACAGTAACCATGTCAACTTAACAAAATAAAATGTATTAGACTGATCGGTTCATTGTAAAACATTTATTCATTTACATAAATGCGGTGATTTCAGTCCGTAGCCCAGAAGCAGCCCTGCTCACTTTTCATTCAAACAAACTAATGCCACTGCCACAGTTACATTTCATCAATGAGACCAACATTAATCTCAGCGGTAAACCTCTAAAAGCATGCGGATACGTTACTTGGCTCGTTTCCTCCTCCGGGAGGAGGACGGTCGGCCCCGGCAGATCAGCTCAGTAGAGCGGCTGCTGCTGCTGTGACAGCCGCTTCCCCTGGTCCCCGGTCGGGGCTCACACAGACTCTGCACTTCTCCCAAAACAGACATCGGAGCAAATTCCCCAGCGTTATAAACTGACCACAGACTCTGGATTAAACGGTGACGTGTTAACAACGCTAAAGCCAGAATTAAAACAGTTTTTAGCAGCTTTACTGGCTGTAAACTGCATGCTAATTTCTGTTAGCCCGTCTATGGTGTTTTACATTATACGTTAGCATTAAGCTAGCAGACTTTATATGCTTAGTTGTGACACTGGCTGTGTGTGTTCTGAACGTTGTTTCAAACTATGTGGGTTTGGTTGAACATCTTTGATGCTTAAAGCAGAAGTAAGTGATATATTTGTGTTAATATAAGTCTTAAATAGTTCTATCTTCCGACAGCAATCACTTCTATAGAGTGTTTGGTCTGAAACACGGGTCTGTCAGTCACTCTGCTCTGCTCTGAGCCCAGGAGAAAACATTTATCGTATCCTACAGTTTTTATCCAATGAGGAGAGAGAACGGCATGCAGGGCTGTGTGTGCAGCCAAGGAACGCCGTGAATGTGGTGACGTAGGGACGAGGACGTTATGGTGCGTTCAAGGAAACTCGTAACTCCTGTGAAGTCATACCAGTTCGATCTGGTACGAGTTCACAGGTCAGAAGTTACGAGTGGCCGTTATAGTGACTTTCACAGGTAAAACAGGTCGGAGAAACACGAGTGGGTTGCCTGGAACGCTACAAAGTCGTAAGTTGTGACTTGAAGCTGTAATTTACGGTTTCAAAAGCCTGCCTGGAACGCAGCATTAGCCAAAACCACCGGATCGCTTACTGAAGCTTTAAATATATATTACCGCTTAATGTATTGCTTTACTCCTCTTTCTATGTGCCAGTTTTACTGTAGGGCAGGCTAGAACACTGTTTGTTTACTATGGTCACTTCCGTCCCTCCCACCCACCGTTTTTCGGTCAGATGTTGAAATTTGAGTCCTTTGTGTTACTACCTTAGGAACTCTCAAGTAACTTTTTTGATTTTCCCGGTTTGACCGGTTTGAACGGCCGTAGACAGCGCAGACAGTAGGCATTTTCCTATTCTTTTCCTGCGGGCAAAACACTCCCTGCCCTCCATCTGCAGTCGTGACGTTCCGCATGACGTCATCTGAAAACCACCTATTGACGTGTGACAGAATGGCGGTTCCCAAACTTTTTTTTTGGCCGTGCACTCCTTCAAATTCCTGACATAGCACTCCAAATGCCCGACACATGAAAAAAGGCGATGTGATTTTCAGCCCTATATATTACCCTTTACATCAGGGGTTGCTTGTATCTGCTATGATTTAATCTGTCAAATTAGAACAGTATGCACAACTTTCTCTTTCACCTTAGATTCACATTATATACTAAATTATCAGAAAGAAAAGGATCAAATGCAGTCAGTTTCTGGAATGCTAGGACTATCTTGTTTATTTATTCAAACTATTTTCTTTTTTCAGATGCAAGTATGGCAGAAGTTCAGGGTTCAGAAGATGAGACCATCACCACATCATCACAAGAAAGCCCCTTTGCCAAACACCAGAGGAGGAAGTTTGCTAAAAAGAGTGGTAAGCTTCTTAAATTAATTTATGAGAAACATGAGGAACTTGATTCATACAGTTTACAGACAAAACAAAATCAACAAACACAAACCAATTATGACTAGGGTCATCTATGGAATATGTTGTGTGTGTGTAAAATTCTTAACGGACCTGAAATAACTCTTCATTTATACATTTTAAATAAAATGCACATTTCTATGACAGCCCTCTTGGCAATAATGGTGCAAAAGTAGGTGCAGAGGTTATTGTGTTATTAGCAGGGGGGGTTGAGGGTGGAGGGAAATAACCCCTATAGTCTGAGTGACAAGTAACTACTGTATATACAGTAGATGCACAGAGGACATGGGGGCCTAGTGGGTGTTAGGCATGTGTTTCCTACTGCAATTTTTGAGGTCTTCCTGTAAGTCTCTTGTGAAGGCTGCAGAGACGTGTCTGTCCCTGCCTTGATTATCTTGTTCATAGTCATCACAATCTTGTTCAAGGGTTTCAGTTTAGCACTTGTTGCTCCAAACCACACTGGGTTGTTGAAGAATCAGGCAGGTTCATGGACAAATTCTGCCCATTTATCTGTTAAAAACGCAGGCACCATGTACAAATTATATACAATCTTTATTCATATTATTACAATTTTATAGTTGCTGCAATGACAAAATTAGGTATGCATGACAAACAAAAATACAGCCAGCTTACCAAGAGCTACTTCATATTCATATTTTAGTCTATAGCTGTCTCATTTTTCTGTTTAAACTTTTTTCTCTGACCAGATGCCAGTATACCAGAAGCTCAGGAATCAGAAGACGAGGACAGCACCGCATCCCTACAAGAGAGGACCTCTACAGAAAACCAGAGGAGGTTTTCAAAAAAGAGAGGTACGTTAAGAACACGGCATGTTATTTGACTGTGTGACATATAATATGCAAGGCAAGCTTAAAGCTTTGGTATCTGCATCATGGCATCACAGGCTTCATGGCTTTCTAATTACATGGTCAAGGTTTTAGGGCTAAAGAGGGGAGATAGACCTAAATATTCATATATTTAAAGCTCGGAGAATTGTGGTGGGTTGTGGGATAACTAGGCCTATGTCTGAACAACAAAAATCAAAAGACCAAAACAGAACGTGGTCTCCCGCTCATGACAAAGCATGCTCTCTTTCCCTCTCTCGTTGAGCAGCTTCACCTCCCTGGCCCTCCTTGTCGCTTCTTTCTGTAAATTAATACAATAGAGACAAATAGTTAGGGCTGAAAGTACTATTTACAATACAAGCACAAAAAGTAAGCAAGACTGAACCAATGTGTTCTGTCAATCTCTCCTCCACCGCTCTGCTCCATTTCAGAACCAGGGACAGTGCCACGCAGTGGCGACTGACATGTGTGACAGAATGGCGGTTCCCAAACCCTTTTTTTGGCCGTGCACTCCTTCAAATTCCTGACATAGCACTCCAAATGCCCGACACATGAAAAAAGGCGATGTGATTTTCAGCCCTATATATTACCCTTTACATCAGGGGGGGTGGTGGTGTGTGGGGGCACATTCTAACAGCTATAGGCCTTTTTCTGTCAGATATTGTCCATCCCTCCTCTATAGACATTTCCTGTGATTTCCTTTTCCGTAAGGAAATTAAATCACAGGAAATGTCTGTGATGATACAAGACAGCGGTCCTGAAATGTGTGTTTCTCTTCTATATGACACATTCTATGTCTCGGAGGTGATGTCTTTTCCAGAGTTCATAGAACATAGAAAAATAAACCAGATAAATTGTATCTCCTACCTTTCTTCAGTACAGTTGCAGCCTCCTTGTTTTTGTATTGTATGAACTTTCTGAGCAAGCGACCCTTCCCGTCTTCCTCCCAAAATCACCAGCTGGATCAAGTGTGCTTTTCGCGGTTGTAGCATGCTTCGTCTGTGCTGACTAAAGACATTGGTCACCGTTGAAAACGTGTTCTCGCATGTCGCTGAGGATGCGCCTAAAGTCACTCCATGCCTCAGTGCAGCAAGCACACTGGGCATGGCAGTGAGAGGCCCAGAGTAGTGCTGCAGGATGAGAGCAGGGGTCCATTTAGCTTCAGTGGATTGGGCCATTTCAGTCTGCAAAAAATGTTGGGCCACAGTGAACTCTGTAATAATCTATTATTACTATTATTGTCATTATTATCATCATTATTATTATTATTATTATTATTATTATTATTATAGTGGCTACAACTACAATCCTAATAAAACATACTAATTCAGTACCAAAGAGACTGATATTTCAAAATTTAGTTCCTTCTGCCAACCAAAGTAGCCTATCAAATATGCGACCAACAACTGATAAATTTACCACTGGCTTTCAACAGAGGTGAATGCATATGCAGACAAAGGTGTTAACAAGACATTTAATAAATGGTAAGGGCCGCTGGAAAATTACTTTGATCTCCAGACCACAGTGCAGGATATTTACATTGTGTTTCATTTTTACCGCCATTAAACAGCTTCGGACTATTAGTGATGTTAGATAAATTACTTGTAACCTGTTACAAGGAGAGTGGAGGCTCCTTCCACATCGCTGCTGGACACCAAACCTGCTGATCAGAGCCTCTGACCCGGTGTCACAGCTCTCCTCTCGTCTCGGTGGCACCGCGACTCCGCGACACAAACGCACCCCGTAAACAGTAAAGTTAATCTCTTGTTTATGACAGATACGACTACACACAATACACACATCTTAACACGTGTATGGTAATCCATCGATCCACTGATTAATTATCAAAGGCTTCAAATGCACGAACGGGAGGAGGCTCGGCAAAACAGCGGAAGTGACTGGTCTTTAAGATTCGTTAAATGTAATTTTAAATCGATGAAAGTCGTATTTTGATCAACATTATGTCTCAAATTAATTATTTCACTCGTAAACCGTGTAATAAGCGGGATAATGTACAGTTGGTCAGTTGTTATGGAATAAATTCCATACAACCTGTCGGGGTTTATTTCTCCATAACAACCTCTGAACTATACATTATCCCTTACTTATATTGATATTTTGCACAGTGTTACACTATTGCGACTGGCGTAGCGTATTTCTGTACATTTCAGTATAGTACTTTGTATATTTTTTAATTTTATAATCTTTATGTATACATGGCTATTTTCTTATATATTTCATTTTTTACTTTTGACCAGTTTTTCTGTCTGTCTGATGACAGCTGCTGTAACACAAGAATTTCCCAGTTTAGGATCAATAAAGTACTATCTATCAATTGATCGACAGGGTGTGTCCACGTAACACACATACAGGCACAAACTTCGAGAATAAAACTCAACAATCAAATTAATTTTATGCTGTGTTTTACAGAAATAAGCAAACATCTTATAATATTCAAACTGCATAACAACAAACAGGGACTTACTGGTCTTGAAAATTATCAGCCCAGCTGTAGCTACTCCTCACTTCACCACGTTTCTGATGCTGCTTTCTGACGTCTTTTCCTCAGCCTGTCCATCAATACATTTGGAGACAGAAATTCTAAAGCTTCTTGTGTGTTGTAGCCCTGTTTTACTTTGGTTGCTAACTTTGTTTGGGTTTGTGGTGTGTCTGAAACATATTGTTGATCATGTAATGCAAAGAGCTCTAACAGGCATATGAACACATTGCGACTGTTTCAATCACGTCCCTATTTCACCACCCCATTTTTCTTTCTTTTTTTATGTCCAAGTAAATCAGTTTTGTGAGGGAAGAAAACTAATAGATTATCAACCAGGCTTTTAGATTTTGACCAATCATGACACAGAGGTGTGACAGAGACTCTAGAAATATTGCCTGTTGGGGGAGAGAGGCAGAAACCACACAAATCTTCTTAGCCGATCCGTGCAATAAATCACGTGATGTTTCAAATGAGACATTCATGTTCATTTTGAGCATCTATTAGCACATAGTGGGCTGGATAATATCCCAAATCTGGGCTTGATTGAAGCCATTGATATGCAATCTAAAAGCCCTCCATCACCCGGCCTTAAATAGATTTTAGTTATGTGGCACCTAGGGGGTTGTGTGTAAAAGGGGTATTTAGTTAATGGTTGGTAAAACTATGTATTTTTCCTGACTGTGGGACAGTCCTGTATGGTCTCAACCAAGTCAGTACTTCATTGGATGACCAATGGAATCAATCAGATTTTTTCAGTTGTAGTTACAAGTTAAAGTTCTTATAACTCTGTAACTTGTCCTTTTTATGCCCATTTAGGTAAACAAACTGTTGTTAAAAGAACCTGGACAACAGAAGAATGTGCTGCAGTAGAACGTCATTTAAAGAAAAAAATTCTGATGAACCAAGTCCCAGGGAAGGAGGACTGTCAGCGCTGCATCACTGCAGAACCTCAAGCCCTGAAGAATCGAGACTGGAGGGCAGTGAAATACTTTGTTAAAAATCGAATTACTTCTCTGCGAAGAAAATTAGAGTGAAAGTGTTTCACTTTACAAGGTTTGTAGGAGGAGGTGCTATTTGAGATAGCCCTACTGGAGGCAAAACAAAACATGCAAATTATTTTATATTCACTGAAGTCTCACACATAGGAAGTAGATTCTTGCAATATAACACAGACTGAGCTCAGGTGCCTCAATTTTCCACTCAGTCTGACTGTATTGATTTCTGATATTATTTAGTGAATATGTTGCAGTATTAACCCTTAGGCCCTGCGAGGACGTTTTGAGTCCTCGCCTGTTACATTATTGAGTGGCATTTTGGCTACAATCATGCTATGGCAAAATGGTTTGGAGCGGTTATTTATCTGTGATTGTTGAAATTTAAAAAAAAAAAAATTAGTTTTTTGTTTTTTTCAATGTGTAATGAAAATACTCCCTTTCACCCTGTTAAGGACTTTTTGAGTCCTCATGTTGGTGAAGTCATAACTTTTTAATGGTTTTATATTTTGAGATCTTTTTTTTGTTATGTTATTTAAAGGGATAGTTCAACATTTTGGCAAATTGGCCCATTGCCATAATCGCTATAGTCATAGCAGTAGGTTCGTTACCTTTAATTGTAGGTGTAAGCTATTTTCAGTACGGCGGAGCGCAGCAGCATGCTGCTCAGAGCTACGCTATGGAGGCTAAGGGAATTTCTTGGTTTCCCTCATTAAACTCATCAAATTCAACATCCCAAAACTCCACAGCGCTTTTGTAGACAAGTTGTGACCTGCACAACCACCACGCTATGAGATAATGACGGAACGATACGAAACGGAGCCGTTTTCGAGGTAAATTCATACAAAACCGCTGATGCGCGTTGCGTTCAGGGACAGTTTTTCAGCAAGCAGTCTCCGTATTTACCCTGTATTTACCTCGAAAACGGCTCCGTTTCGTATCGTTCCGTCGTTATCTCATAGCGTGGTGGTTGTGCAGGTCACAACTTGTCTACAAAAGCGCTGTGGAGTTTTGGGATGTTGAATTTGATGAGTTTAATGAGGGAAACCAAGAAATTCCCTTAGCCTCCATAGCGTAGCTCTGAGCAGCCAGCTGCTGCCCTCCGCCGTACTGAAAATAGCTTACACCTACAATTAAAGGTAATGAACCTACTGCTATGACTATAGCGATTATGGCAATGGGCCAGTTTGCCAAAATGTTGAACTATCCCTTTAACTTCTCTCTTACAATGGCTGTTAATTTCAAACAATAAAAGTCATTAATTAACCCTTTACAGGCCGGTTTCTGTGACGTACACTAATTTCTACACACAAAATAATTAGAGATGGATTTTCTTTTCATGATTACAACTGTCTGAGGTCAGACAATGTTTATGGGGAATATCAGGTTTTTTTTGCATTTTTACTTTTTTTGTAGTGTTAGATTTAAGTAAAAAAAAAATAGCTTTTGCAACAATAACTCCATCTAGTTTTTGGTCCCTGCTAAGGTAGAAAGACTTGACATATCTGTGTGTGTGTGTAAGTGGATCCCACAAAGTAACAAATGCTAGAAACATGTCCCATAAGTGACCAAAAAAACTAGCATAGAGAAAAAACTTTAGAATATGGCTAACCTAAAGTGACTGAAAATTTTGTTAATTTTTTTTAAGCTTGCCTGATTTTTTACAGAGGTCTGGGACCATTGGAAAGGGTGGGCCCCACAATTGGGTTAAAAACGCGTGACCCCATGAAGTAACAAATGCGAGTATGTGTGTGTGTGTGTGTGTGTGTGTGTGTGTGTGTGTGTGAGTGAGACGCTCACACATTCTCTCTATGTCTCTATGTCTATGACCCTCAGATGGAATTTACACATGATTACCCGGAGTTCACTCTGACAGATTGTGTATGTGTAGATACCCAGGTCAGATTTAACATGTTTACATGACGTTGGTTTTCCTTGCATCTGTGTCTGACTTTTACTTTGAAATGTGAAATCAGCCCAGAGTCTTTTATTGTGAAGGTCAAAGGTGACTCTGATGTTAATGAGTCCAGACTTTAACTGAGGTTCAGATTTAAAATGAAGCAGACGGGGGTGAGAGGGTGACATTCTCAAATGTCTCAGTGGGGATTAAAAATAGTCTGCACAGACCATAAACATGTGTGTGTATGTGTGTGAGTGTGTGTGCCCACTGGACGTCTTTTTAAGGAAAAAAACGGATGAAGGTTCAAACTGTGATTCATCAGCTGTCTGATCCCAGCTGGACTTCTCATCTCTTCATCACCCTCCTCCTCTACATCCTGACGTCTGACCTCCATGTGCCCCTCATCATCCGTTACTGAACATGTCTGGTCCTCTCACCTCCTCGCTGCCATCTCACTCACCTGCAGTATATCAGCCAGCCAGCCAGCAGAACCGGGAGCAGTATGTGCATCATCATCGTCAGCGTCATCATCATTCCCATCCTCATCCTCATCTTCACCACCACCTTTAAAAAAAATTTCAGGAATGAGGGTGTTTGACAACCACAAGGTGCTTATTATTATTTATTTGTGTATTTACCCACTTAGTTTATTTATTGCTCTGTTGGTGTTACCTTCAGTTTGTCTTTGTATGTGTTTGTATATTTTTTATATTAGAGAGATATATATTAGTGATAATACTGTATGTTAGAATAAATCTATATATGTATATACTTATATATTAGAGAGATAAAGATTAGTAATAATATATTAGAATAAATCCAGCTAGATAAACTCATAAATTAATTTATTGTATAGATTATAGTGACAAGAATGAATAAGGGGAGGGAGTAAGTAAGTTTTACTTCTTCCCACTCCTTTTCAGATATGAAAAAAAAATATTTTATTTTTGTTCATGTGTTATCTTTGCAAAGTATATATTTGTTATGTCTGTCCATTATTGTATTATGTTTTATTTCTTTTAACGTGTCCGAAATAAACGTAAACTAACTAACTAACCATCATCATCCTCACCTTTCTTCAGTGGATGTGAGGGGAACAGAGGATGTTGTTATGATGCTGTGTAAAAATGGGCTGTACAAATAAAATTGCCTTGTCTCGCCTCACCGTCATCACTTTTATTGCTACAAAAAGCTCTCAGAAATGCACTTGGACGTCCACAGCAAAGCAAATGAACATCACTTCTCTCTCCAGCTTTGCACCATCACCTGAGAGCCTGTCGTGCAGAGCATGATAAGTGCTAGTAACAGCTGTTCTCCCCTATAACTCCTCCAGCTGTAGGTGGGGGAGGGGGGGAGGCTAACGGCCCCCAAGAGGCTGAGATGTTTAAAATGGTTAAAACTTTTAACTGTCGTCCACAGAGAAACACGCATCTCCAAATATGGTGATCATGAACTTCCACAGTAGGAGGGGCAGGAAGTGCTCCGTCTTCTCGCTCACTCCTGCAAAACAAGAAATGTTTAGAAACCTCTGAACTGAGCAGCAGGTGAATCATTGACTCTTCCAATGGAACTCAGATTCTTCTTTCTGTGAGGCATCACTGTGTCGTTGTCGTTGTGCTGCCAGCCTCCAGCTCCAACAGCCATCAGCCCCATGACTGTCTCTTAATGCTGTCCCTGTGTGTCATGGCAACAACAGTCCCAGATGGAGCAGCTCCTGTGTGGAGGAGGGACATTTGATTCGTCCACCTGTTCCTCTCAGGCGGTCACTGTTATATAAAGAGGTCTTCGCTGGGGATGGAGAAACTCCCTCCGATCATCACCATGACAACAGTGCACTCCAGAAAGTAAGACTGTTTCCTGCCATTAGACAGGAAGCCGCTCTGCTGAGTTTGATGACCACAACCGGGAGCATGATGGGAGCAGAGACATTAAAGTGTTGTATTCATATGAAATGTTGATTTTCCTTTCCAGCAGCACAAATGTAATTAGAGAAGAATGTGGAAAGAGAGGGGCAGCCAAAAATACATGACCTCTGACCCTGAATGTTTTCACTGTCAGAAGATGTCAAATATCAGAGAAGCGTGTGTGTGTGTGTGTGTGTGTGTGTGTGTGTCCACGTCTGTCACGTATTACAGTATTGACTTCACTAAGTCTGACTGTGCTCACAGTGACACTTGGTGGTCAGGAGAGGAACTGCAGCTCAGCAGATATTTGAAACATTTGATATGTGTGTGTGTGTGTGTGTGTGTGTACCTATGTCAGGTGCCATGGAGATGATGGTGGGAGTGGGTCACATGCTGTTGGAGGGGAGTGTGGTGGGGGGCAGCACTGTGGTCAATATGGCAGGTACACAAGGGGGTTAGTTTTGGTAGATTATAGACTTAAAGCAGAAGTAAGTGATCCGGTCGTTTTGGCTAACTTTCTGTCAGCAGATGGAGTTAGCAGTCCCCGCCCTCGTCCCTACGTCACCACATTCACGTGCATCCCTTGGCTGCACACACAGAGAGGACTGCCCCTTTATGCCGTTCTCTCTCCTCATTGGATAAAGGTTGTAGGATACAAGGAAAGTTTTCTCCTCAGCTTACAGCAGAGCAGAGTGACTAACAGACCCGTGTTTCGGACCAAACACTCTATATAAGTGTCGGAAGATATAACTATTTAAGACTTATATTAACATAAATATTCCGCTTACTTCTGCTTTAATCTCAATGTGATATTTATATGACAGATGTTGAAGATGCAAGTGCCTCTGTGTCAGGCTCCGTCCTCAGCTGGCTCTTCCTCTCCTGCAGGTAGTACACTGTCTCCTGCTCCTCTCCGTCCAGCTCTAAATCTGCTCCACCAGACTTTGGTTTTACTCTGGGCCATAAAATACAACTCCCACATGTTTTCGTTACGGCGCAGGTTTTACTGCTTCAGAGTTCAGCTGGCCCTTCAATGACCTCCTCATCATCTTCAGCTTTGTATTCACTCCTGCTATCCCCCTGCTTGCTTTGTGACTCTGAGCACCTTAAGAAAGAGCTTGACCAAACTGCAGCCACATGGCTTTTACAGTAACTCATACTTAGAGCGCCCAGTTTAAGTATCCCTGCATTGGTCTATTTTAAAATCTATTTTAAAATTCTGGTCCTTACTTTTAGAGCTTTACACGGTCACGACTTACATCTCTGATCTGATTCAACTTCATTTATCTGCCAGTACTCGGAGGTCATCGGGTCAGAGACTGGCTGTTCCCCATACCCACTTTGGGACTAGAATCAATCAATCAATCAATCAATCAATCAATCAATCAATCAATCAATCAATCAATCAATCAATCAATCAATCAATCAATCAATCAATCAATCAATCAATCAATCAATCAATCAAGCTAAATTACCATCATACATGGTCTCAATACACTTTACAGTAAAAACAAGTACAATAGTAAAACACCAGAGGAAAACAGTTAAGAGTTAGTTTAAACCAAAATATTGGGTAAAAAGGTATGTTTTAAGACGGGACTTAAAAATTACAGTGGATCTAGTGTCTCTGATATCTTGTGGGAGGCCATTCCATAAAAAAGGAGCATGGTAGGAGAAGGCCCTACCACCACCAGCTGACCACGTCAATGTCAGGATATCATCAGGGTTTATAGTCTGGTCCATTGAAGCAAAACAAATATGGAGTCTCCAGTGGCTTTTGGTTTGTGTGTGTGTGTGCTGTGCTTGCATGTGTAGAGGTGAGAGGTCAGAACTCCTGTGACATGATTTACAATCTGTGATGTGATCTGAATGAGAGTGAGCTTTGGCCTTTACAGCCAAAGCAAACTGACTCTGTTATGTTTGTCCCTACCATTCTGTTTTTATTGCTTTATTTAAAAAAAAGCCACACTACAAGAAAACACACTGAATTTGAAGAGAAAATAACTCTTAGAATAAGTTGGTTCAGTTCAGTGATTCAGTGTTCAAAGGATTGAAATAAATATAAAACAGATTTTAATACAGAAGCCAAAACTGAAGGCAGAAGTACAAATTCACTAGGCAAAAACTCAGGATACTAGATGCAAAGGTCACACACTGGGAAACTATCAGACAAGGAATGCTGGAACAGACAAGAAAACAACAAGAGGAAGGAAGCCGGCTTAAACACACAAACAGGCAGGGAGACAATGAGCTCCTCTGACACAGTCCAGTGTTATTATCAATAATATCAATATTAGTATGATGATACATAAGTGATTCTACATTATCCCCTTCATGCCTGTATCTGATACCAGTGTGAACCACAAAGCTGTGGGTTTGATCTGTGTTAAGTTTGCATGGTTCTTACCCATCAGAAGAACTGATGGAGACCCACAGTTATCTTGGTCTGAGTCCAACTTAGTCTTTTGGGACCAACCACCTGGAGGCCGAGGTGAGACACACAGACTCCCCGTGTCAACAACATGCAGTAACTATTACCCCAAGTCCACACCAGAGGGCCCTGTCAGGATGGTGGTGTAGTGCTTTACTGTCTGTGGTCACTGTGTCTGTGCTGAACTGTTTTGTGACACACTGTGGCCTTTAGGTGACCTTTGTGTGTTTCCCGTCAGCAGGTGAGCAGCTCAGTGTTGGTGGTTCTAGTCTGTCTTCTGTTTGGGTTGATAGTCACAGTATTCATTATTATTGGTAAGTTATAGGAAGTTCAACATGGACGCTGACCCACAGAGTAAGCAGCGGTCAGTCAGCCATGATGAACATCATGTCAGGTGTTCACTGACTTCAAATATGAAATATTAAACATTGTAGACAGGCTGTGTCTAAACCCTGGCCCTACTAATGATGTTTCTTGTGTGTGTCTCCAGTGAGGAAATGGAGACAACTCAACAAAATGTGAGTTTTTTTTTTCTTTGATTTGTTCATAAACTTTTTCCTAATTTGGTCGCCATGGAAACAATGGATGGTGAGCAGCTTTGAGTCAGAGGTGGTCAGTAACCATTATTGGCTCCTCCTAATCTCCATGACTCAGCGTCACGATGAGTCAGCAAGTAGACCTCAAATGTCTTGCTGTTACACCACCGCCGTCTTCAGCATGTTCACACTCAGCATTATCCTCACACTCAGCCGCTCTGAGATGTTAAATGATGATGATGATGATGGATCCAACTGAATGACAATCATAACTATTCCCACAGTAAAACCACTCGATTCATCCACAACAGTTTAAAGGGACATTATGTAACTTATCCTGTTATCTATTCACGAAAATCTTTTACAGAAGTGGAGAGAAAGCCAGTAAAACGTGGGTCAGTTAAACAATACGACATCGCCATGACAACATATTGTCACGTGTATTGTTTTGCCTCGTGCTGGCGGACCACTTGTGGATTTATTTTTCTTATGAATAGAATAGTTTTTTTTAGTGCAGAGGACAGGATCACCCACCTGAACTAATGCAAGTGTCTGTGCGAGTTGCCAATATGGCCGACTGTGAGCTACACCTGTGCGTAGTCTGATCCACCCCCTTGGTTACAGCTACTTGTAGTTTCTAAGCGGAAGGGGGTGGGGACGAGGCGGGACGAGGAGGAGCAGGCGAGACGAGGGGATTGGTACTACAAGCCGGGGCGGATGGCTCCCATTGGTCAATTTCTATGCAGGCCCACGGCTGACAGACTGAATGGATTTTTTTGGTTCTTTTTGCTATTTATATTGTGCAGATCGGACCACAGGACCATAATCGCCGTATAAACAATGTTAATAATAATTACCAATCCTCCAAATCGTAGACCATAGCTTTAATAATCAGCTCTGACTCATTTGATCGATGTTTAGTTTTCTTCACTTTTTGCATTTTTCTGTCATATTTATTAAAATTTAAAGGTGCAATATGTAAGAATGTGGCCAAAAACAGTTACTGCAGTCAAATTCAAAACACAGCGATCTTGTTTTTCCTCCCAGCCGTAGCAGCAGCTCAGTGGAAGCAGACCGGAGGCTGAAATGCCACTGACGCCGCCGTGACTGGGAGAGAGGGCTAGGTGGCGCAACATGTAAACACGTAAATTCAAAACATAAACATGATTTGCAGTCTGCAAAAAAAGATTTTTAATGCGAATACTCTGGCTGTACTATTGTTGTTGGTGAGTTCATCATGTTATATGAACATTATTCCTGTGTCTCTGTGACATATTAGGAGGATTTTACGGTCAGTTGCTTTAGATTTCTTACATACTGTACCTTTAAATGTTTGTTACTTTTCTTAATGATATATTTTTACCCCCCTGCCTGGATGTGTGTTTTGTGTTTCATTACTAATAAATATCCTCAATGTATCTTCATACTCATGAACAAGCTCTCTTCTTCTGTAGTTATTATTTTTCCTGAACCAACTGCGCCATCTTGTGGCTTTCTCATTATTACACAGTAAAATGAATCAGCTGATCATGGCCAGTTTACAGCAAGCATTCTTCATATAAAAAAATAATCCTGACAATGATTCTTCATACTGTTGCACATCTTCATTGTGGGATAATTGTCTCCATAGAAGTGGAGTTAAGTTGGATGGAGTTTTGGATTTTGGATTTTCATTTCGGGTCACAGGTTAGATGTAAGGAGATTAAACAGTGTAGTGTTGTCAGATATAGAATGAGGTCTGTTTCCTAAATCTGTCCAGTAAGGCAGTATATTCTTAAACCATTGCAATGAAATAATTGTTGGACATTTGGACATTATTTGTATGTGTAAGAGGTTTTGCCACATGCCTTGTTAATGCATGAGGGTGATGGGAAGAAATGTGAGTTGGTTTAAATCCAGTAGATGGCCTCATATGTTCGTAGAATTTACAGTTTTTTTGATTGCTAAAACACTAACATCAAGTATTACACGATTTTCAAAACCTCACACTTAAGGAGTAAACATCAGCCCAGATTTGCACCACTAAGCACGGTGTGAGCCTCACACTTTTTGCAAAACAGTACACACTGTGATTTGCAAGACACTAAACACACTTATACATTAGACACTAACGTATGTGATAATGTCACTTCCTTGCAATTCCAAAGCACTGATTATCAAATTACCACACCCATGAGACAATTGGTTAAACACAATCATCAGGTACACAAACACAGGACTGCTTAATTGTAGACACACTGATCAGGTTTAAGCACTATATAAAAACTCTACAAGACTATTCCTCCCAGGAGTTTTTCTCAGTATGACAGTGGAAGGTTTCAGTCTCCAGCCCCAGGCTCAGGTTCCCTTCATCCAGGCCATGGAGGCCTCTGACCAGGATTCAACATTCAAGACTTCACATGTTGTCTGGCCAATAATAATAGCCTATAGGATATCACCTAGCCTGGCTAACACCAGACCTAATCTCAATGCAGAAGGAAAAAAACCCGCACAATGGGTTTACCCAGGCTAGATATCACCTGTGATGTTGATGAAATTCTCTGATCCAGCCTGGTGAAGAGAGATCTGCTATTTTTCAGATTCTTTCTTTCTTTTTCTTTTACTATAATTTACTGTAAATCTGTTCTGGATTCAGTATTTTATGTTTGTCTGATATTTGCTGATACTTAGTGCATATACACACGTTTTTTTTTTTTTTTTTTTACATGTTGACTGATTTGGGTAGGCTATATGAAGAGATTATATTTTGATATTCTCAGTCTGCAGCATTGGTCTTGTGTAGTGTTTGGTGAGTATATTGTATATTTCAAATTTCAAATTTATTAAGGGATAACCCCTTGAGATGCATCATCTCGTCTTCCAGGGGGTCCTACACTTCCTCTCTGTACTTCACTTAGGACAGTGCTCTAATCACTGAGAAGTAAAATTGCTAAAGGTTTTTTAGGTTAAGCGCAGCAGTGTGTAACTGGTTTAAACAGAAGTCATATGAGACGTGTGTGTTTCCATAGTAACAAAACATGATTTTTATAAAGTAGGCGAGGTGTTTATGAGAGTGTTTCATTTAGCAAAGGACCTGAGGTGTTCTGCTAATTGGGTGTATGGTTGTGCTAATTTTGTGTAGTGTTTTGACAAAGACAGTTTTCTTACAGTAGTAGGCTATCCTAACTATTGCACAGAGTTCAATGACATGTCCACTGTCTGGCGTCCACTGTTTTATGCTTCCGGGCCGCTGGGGGCGCTGTCTCGCCCTCTTTCTCTCTCTCTCTCACACACACGGAAGAAGAGGAGTCAAACACGTGTGTCTCCTGTGCAGTGGACGCTGGGCCCGCACCGATCCTGATCTGAACATAAGTCCACGTGTGTCGCTAGAACCAGAACCAGAACCAGGACCAGGATGACCAAGGTGAAGAAGGAGAAGGTCGCGGACGGAGAGGAGGCCGCCGGGAACGAGAAGTCCTACCAGGAGATGATCGCCAACGCGAACCCCATCGCTCAGCCGCTGGCGTCCAGGAAGCTCAGCAAGAAGCTGTACAAGTGCGTCAAGAAAGGTGAGAGTCAGAATCACACCACAACAACTGTAGAAACCACGTGTGTCCACGGAGGAGAGCAGGTAAAAACCTCCAGCTCCTCCTGAGCAGGTCTGGTCTGCTTCTACCATGTGAATGTGGCCTGTGTATGTGTGTGTGTGTCTGTGTGTGTGTGTGTTCGCCATTTTCGAGTCCGTGCTCCACCACAGACAACACCGACACACGCCGCACACTCACTGGAGCTGAAACGTCTGTAAACAAACTTCCACATTTAACGGTCTCGTGCAGGTTGTAGGAAATCTGAGAGTCTACAAGTTAGATCAGATGATAATCATTGAAGTAGCCTACGATTAGAGATAAAAACTTTATTTATCCCCATAGAGCAAATCACTTAGTAATCTGCATCATTCCAAATGGTTGGGCTATCACATCATCGAAAAGTCTGTAGCTTTCTGTCCTCAGGGATCTAAGTTAAAGATATAGTTTGCCCCTGATCCAGTAGAAGTACAGATCTAGTTAGGGTTCCTACACAAGTATGGAAAAGTATGGGATTTTATTTTTTACATTTCCAGGTCTGGAAAAGTGTGGAAAATGGTAACTATTGTATGGAAATATATTTTTCTTAATACTTATCTGGGTTTGGCCTTATGTGAAGTTATTTGGGTTATGTGCTGTTAGCTTCAGTCTCCTGGAAATTATTTGGTGACATAATGGCATACAAATTCAGAATAATGAAAACAAATGATTAATTGCATAACTTATTTACATGATGCACATCTGATTACTCAAATGTCACAAATTATTTGAATTTTTTATTCTGTAACATTGAACCTATTCATAGACCAGATAAAACTGGTCACATTATTAGACCTCGGGGTCAGGGTCTCATGGTGTTCTCTGTGATTCCAGCTGCCAAAGTGAAGAACATCCGACGAGGAGTGAAAGAGGTCCAGAAGTTCATCAACAAGGGAGAGAAAGGGTGAGCGAGCAGACATGTTGGTCAGGATGTGTCTCGCGGTGATGAAACACAGTGATGGGAATAACGGCCTTATAAAACAACGGTGCTACTTTTCTCAGTAACGAGTAATCATAAAAGCCTGTTATAAAGCAATTACAGTTTCTGACAATAAAATGTGCCGTTACTTGACTCAAGAAGTCCCATCACAAAATAATACACCTGTTAATGTGTATATTATATAGACTTTTTTTTTTCAATCCATCAACTAGTCGGAAAAAAAGCTGTTTATCTCGAACTAACCAGCTCACTCAGTATTCCTCCACACAGCCACGCTCCGCCACCCAGTCAGTTGGTTAATTCCAGATAAACAGGAGGTTAGGGGGGCCAGTCCAAGTCATTTGACAAATTTAAGCATTTGATTTTAAAAATAGTAACACAATAGTTACTTTCTCTGGTAATTAGTTACTTTTATATTTTAGTTAATCTGTTACTTACTCCCTTAGGTACTTTTTGAGTAACTCTAACTAATTACCTTTTTAAAGTAGCATGCCCAACTCTGATGAAAGCACAGAGCACCTGTCAGTCCCCTCAGCCCGTAACAGTAACAGTGTGTGATGATGTGTGTGCAGGATCGTGGTTTTGGCCGGCGACACGCTGCCCATCGACGTCTACTGTCACCTGCCAATCATGTGTGAGGACAGGAACCTGCCGTACGCCTACATCCCCTCTAAAGTGGTGAGTGTGTGGGTCACAGCTGATTTACCAGTACCTGACGGGTCGGGGTCAAAGGCTGCGCTCACACTGCAGTGACCGGAATCCCATTTTTTTCGCTCATATGTGACCCGTATCTGATTTGCTTTTGACAGTGTGAACAGCACAAGTCACATTAAATCTGACATTTTGGAATCAGAATTAGGCCACTATAAAATGTGGTAGCCTACTACTGAATCTGATTTTTTTGAATGCGACCGCAATCTGAACAGCCAGGTCACACTGTTTTGTAAATGAATGACAAATAAAGTTGATTGAAGGAAAAAAAAAGTGTGCCACAGGCGGGAACTAGGAATAGAATCAAAACATGGATATCAGAGCAATGTTGATAGCGTAGACGCTTCTCTAGCAAGTGGGAGACCAGGGTTCAAATCTAATGTGAATTTTTTTTTAGCATTAAAGCAGAAGTAAGCGGAATGTTTGTGTTAATATAAGTCTTAAATAGTTATATCTTCTGACAGCAATCACTTATATAGAGTGTTTGGTCTGAAACACCGGTCTGTCAGTCACTCTGCTCTGCTGTAAGCCGAGGAGAAAACTTTCCTTGTATCCTACAACCTTTATCCAATGAGGAGAGAGAACGGCATAAAGGGGCGGTCCTCTCTGTGTGTGCAGCCAAGGGATGCGCGTGAATGTGGTGACGTAGGGACGAGGGCGGGGACTGCTAACTCCATCGGCTGACACGAAGTTAGCCAAAACGACCGGATCGCTTACTTCTGCTTTAAGCCATAAAGTCCCACAAGACCGGTTGCCATTGCCATGTTCGCTTCCGTAAACACCGTTGTGGCGTGATGTCATCAATGATCAACTGCGCATGCGGGTCACTTCAGGAGCGTGAGCTGTTCACACAGCGATCCGTAGACAGGCCACATTTTAAAGACGTAATGTGAACAGCCAAACAAAAAATCGGATTTGAGCAATAAATCGGAATTGTGCATCAAGACCTGCAGTGTGAACGTAGCCAAAGTCTGACTGAGCTGTTCTCTCCTGGTCTTAGTGGGGTCTGATCTGGGACCTGTAAGGACAGTATTACAATCTGCATCATCGCTCAGTATGCAGGTGTTATTACTACTCCACTACACTTTTTAACACGAGCATGCAGTGATTATTACTGTATCATCCCAGGAGGACAGAGTGGTGGTTGTTGTTGTTGTTGTTGTTATTATTTAATGACATGTTTGTAACCTCTGTTCAGGATCTGGGCTCATCTGCAGGATCCAAGAGGCCGACCTGTGTGATCCTGATAAAACCCCATGACGACTATCAAGACGCCTACAACGAGTGTGTGGAGGAGGTGTCCAGTCTGCCCAAGCCTCTCTGACGTGTCGGCCAATGAGGGAGCAGCTCTGAGGTCACGTGATCCTCTTGTCTGCTCCATGTTCCCAGCCACAGCGAGGCTAACAGTTTCCCTCTGCTTCCAGTGTTTATGCTAAGCTAAGTGGTGGAGGAGAGGGCACAAAGGTTTTGTGTCTTTGAGTTTGTTTTGCAGAGTATCTGCAGG